>NC_065445.1:163488958-163788958 GCF_917563875.1 Diabrotica virgifera virgifera
GGACACAGAAGCCGTGCTCTTTTCAACAGCGTTAACTTAATTTAATTTAATCTAATATTTTCTGAGGGGTTCTATTTGTTTATAAGCCAAAAAATTGTTTCTTTATAACATTCCCGAGACCGCTCAAATGGTCCAATTTCAATCCTGTAAGGTACGTTGAATAGGTATAGTGCTTTTTTATATGAAAATCATAGTTATTCTGGTGTATCATAATCTTTCTGGTTATTATTTCGACCGAAATTTTTTAATTAACATTTTAATTATTGCTAAACTATTGGTTAGATTGTCGCCGGTCTCCTGATATACAGAGAGGGGCTAAATTATGGAATAAATTCATTTTCTCTAAAATGGACGATTTTAGAGAAAAATCCCGAAACAGGTCGATTTTTATTTTTAAATTAAATTTCTTGGCATATATTTCAAACTAGTGACGTCATCCATCCGAGCGTGATGACGTAATTATTTTTTTAAATAGGAATATGGGTTCGTGTTGTAGCTCATTTACAAAGGCGTTCAATTCTCTATTCAGTATTATAAACATTAGTTTCATTATTTATACAGGGAGGCCAAGAAAAATTTTGAATTAAATTAATTGACGCAAGAAGAAGAATGCATGTAATTTATTTAACTCAAAATACATTGTATTGCTGTCAGAAAATAGAAAAAAATGTTTATTTTGCAAATAAACATTGCTTTTAGCTTAAATTAAAAGTTCAAACTGCCAATAGGTAGGAGGGAGTCTGTTTGTGATTTAATTTAAGCGAAAAGAAATGTTTATTTGTGAAATAAACCTTTTTTTTCTATTTTTTGACAGCAGTACAATGTATTTTGAGTTAAATAAATTACATACATTCTTCTTTTTGCGCCAATTAATTTAATTCAAAATTTTTTTTTGGCAACCATGTATAAATACCTAATGATATTAATGTTTATATTACTGAATAGAGAATTAAACGCCCTTTCAAATGACCTACCACACGACCCCTATTCCCATTAACAAAATTATCGATTACGTCATCACGCTCAGATGGATGACGTCACTAGTATGAAATATATGCCAAAAAATTGTAATTTAAAAATAAAAATCGACCTCTTTCGGGATTTTGCTCCAAAATCGTCCGTTTTAAAGAAATGAATTTATTCCATAATTTAGCCCCTCTGTATAATCTACTATAATAAATCTTTCATGTCTTCAATTATTTAATTATTGATAAATAATTAGGTACTTCCCTAAAATTTTAATTGAAAATGGCAGATTTTTTGGGAAAACTCGGATTTTCTGAGTAAAATTTTTGTTGAAGGAAATCGGAAAAAAAATAACTTTGTGCAGAACTAAATTACGGTGAATTTTTATTTGAGTGTTTTTGGCTCAAAGGAAAAAATATAGGAGTTACAGACCACTAATTGAAAAAAAAAAGAAGATTTAGGAGTGCTAATTTGTTTATAAATAAAATAACACACTTTCTGCGGACTTGTCATACCCCATATTACTAATATATGCAATCTTAAGATTCGATTTTAGCAATAAAATAGCTGGTAAATAATTTTTCCCAAAAATGGTATTTTTTCGATAATTTTCCCAGACTATCAACAAAATCCAAGAAACCGAAGCGCCAACCCAAATTCTGAGCAGTCTCAACATAATAAGGTTAATATCCCCAAGAATCGCGCGGTGTCGAAATGAAATTGCGACTGTCGAAATGAATTAGAATCAGGCCCCTGATTCTAATTCATTTCGACAGTCGCAATTTCATTTCGACACCGCCATGACAGCCGCAGAATATAGCGATTCTTATTCATTTCGATATTAGTTCCAACTGGGGATATTAATCTTATCATGTTGAGACTGCTCAGAATTTGGGTTGGCGCTCCCGTTTATTGGAACTTGTTGATAGTCTGGGAAAATTATCGAAAAAATGCCATTTTTGGGAAAAATTATTTACCAGCTATTTTATTGCTAAAATCGAATCTTAAGATTGCATATACAGTGCGTCCATAAAGTAACGCATAAATTCATTATTTCGTAAACCAGCGACATTAATGAAAAATCCTGAAACGGGTCGATTTTTATTTTTAGATTCAGATTTTTTGGCATATATATCATACTAGTGACGTCATCCATCTGGGCGCGATGACGTAATCGATGATTTTTTTAAATGAGAATGGTCATGTGATAGCTCATTTGAAAGGGTATTCAATTCTCTATTCACTAATATAAACATTTACCTAATTATTTATACCAGGTGTTCAAAAAACATTTTTTTAATTAAAATAATTGAAACAAAAAGAAGAATGTACGTAATTTATTTAATTCAAAATACGTTTTACTGTTGTCAGAAAACAGGAAAAAAATGTTTATTTGAGAAATAAATATTGTTTTTTGCTTAAATTCAATGTTAAAGCTGCCACCCACCTGTCGCTTGGCAGTTTGAACATTTCGTTTAAGCGAAAATCAATGTTTATTTGTCAAATAAAATTTTTTTCTGTTTACTGACAGTAGTAAAATGTATTTTGAATTAAATAATTACATTATATTCTTCTTTTTGTCTCACTTATTTTAATTAAAAAATGTTTTTTGAACACACTGTATAAATAATTATGTTAATGTTTATATTCTTGGATAGAGAATTGAATACCCTTTTAAATGAGCTATCACATGACCCCTATTCTCATTTAAAAAAATCATCGATTACGTCATCACGCCCAGATGGATGACTTCACTAGTATGATATATATGCCAAAAAACCGTAATTTAAAAATAAAAATCGACGTGTTTCGGGAATTTTCCTTAAAGTAACCAGTTTACCAAATAACGAATTTATGCGTTACTTTATTAGTAATATGGGGTATGACAAGTCCGCAGAAAGTGTGTTATTTTATTTATAAACAAATTAGCACTTCTAAATATTCTTTATTTTTCAATTAGTGGTCTGTAACTCCTAAAATTTTTCCTTTGAGCCAAAAACACTCAAATAAAAATTCACCGTAATTTAGTTCTGCACAAAGTTATTTTTTTTTCCGATTTCCTTCAACAAAAATTTTACTCAGAAAATCCGAGTTTTCCCAAAAAATCTGCAATTTTCAATTAAAATTTTAGGGAAGTAAATAATTATTTATCAATAATTAAATAATTGATGACATGAAAGATTTATTATAGTAGATTATACAGAGGGGCTAAATTATGGAATAAATTCATTTCTTTAAAACGGACGATTTTGGAGCAAAATCCCGAAAGAGGTCGATTTTTATTTTTAAATTACAATTTTTTGGCATATATTTCTTACTAGTGACGTCATCCATCTGAGCGTGATGACGTAATCGATAATTTTGTTAATGGGAATAGGGGTTGTGTGGTAGGTCATTTGAAAGGGCGTTCAATTATCTATTCAGTAATATAAACATTATTATCATTAGGTATTTATATAGGGTTGCCAAAAAAAATTTTTGAATTAAATTAATTGGCGCAAAAAGAAGAATGTATGTAATTTATTTAACTCAAAATACATTGTACTGCTGTCAGAAAATAGAAGAAAAGGTTTATTTCACAAATAAGCATTTCTTTTCGCTTAAATTAAATCACAAACAGCCTCCCTCCTACCTATTGGCAGTTTGAACATTTAATTTAAGCTAACGCCCGGTTTCATAATCAGTTAAAGTGGACATTAAGTTTTAGGTTGGTACCCTTGTCAATGCAATTCATATGAGTAAATGTCAACGTTAAAGTGGACTTTAGTTAATGTTCACTTTAAGTTGATTATGAAACCGGGCGTAAAAGCAATGTTTATTTGCAAAATAAACATTTTTTTCTATTTTCTGACAGCAATAGAATGTATTTTGAGTTAAATAAATTACATGCATTCTTCTTCTTGCGTCAATTAATTTAATTCAAAAATTTTTTTGGCCTCCCTGTATAAATAATGATATTAATGTTTATAATACTGAATAGAGAATTGAACGCCTTTGTAAATGAGCTACAACACGAACCCCTATTCCTATTTAAAAAAATAATCGATTACGTCATCACGCTCGGATGGATGACGTCACTAGTTTGAAATATATGCCAAGAAATTTAATTTAAAAATAAAAATCGACCCGTTTCGGGATTTTTCTCTAAAATAGTCCATTTTAGAGAAAATGAATTTATTCCATAATTTAGCCCCTCTCTGTATATCAGGAGACCGGCGACAATCTAACCAATAGTTTAGCAATAATTAAAATGTTAATTAAAAAATTTCGGTCGAAATAATAACCAGAAAGATTATGATACACCAGAATAACTATGATTTTCGTATAAAAAAGCACTATACCTATTCAACGTTCCTTACAGGATTGAAATTGGACCATTTGAGCGGTCTCAGGAATGTTATAAAGAAACAATTTTTTGGCTTATAAACAAATAGAACCCCTCAGAAAATATTAGATTTAATTAAATTAAGTTAACGCTGTTGAAAAGGGCACGGCTTCTGTGTCCTTTTCGAAGAAAAACAAATTGAATTGCGAGGAGTGATTTCAGGTATAACCGGTCAAATTTGACCGGCATTTGCGACAGAGTTATAAACAACAGGATTTTAATCTTTGAACCATTAGATACCTTTTAATTCCGGTCCTCTTTGTACATACAAATTTTCATATCTTCAAGACACTTATAACAAAAAAGATTTATGTCACTGTCACCAAATTATTTAATTATTGATAAATAATTACTTCCCTCAAATTTTTGTTGAAAATTAAAGATTTTGTTTGGAAAACCCGAATTTTCCGAGGAAAATTTCCGTCGAAGGAAATTGGAATAAATTATCAATGTGCAGAATTACTGTCAATTTTTGTGAGTGTTTTGGTTTAAAGTTAAAATTTTCGGAGTTATAGAGCAATAATAAAAAAAGATTTCGGAGCGCTAATTTGTTTATAAACAAAATAGCACACTTTCTGTGGACTTTGCACAGCTATATTACTTATATAGGACGTCTTAAGATTTGATTTCAGCATGTCCAGCAATAAAATAGCTGGTAATTAATTTTTCTTGTTTTTTACTAATTTTCCCAGATTATTACCTTACATCTTTCATTGAGTTGATGATTCATGTTGTGGACATTCTCAATTATTATATTTCTAATTTAATACTATTCTATCTAATTCCTCAAAACAAGCAAATTTCAATTAAACCCACCTATGTATATTATAATACCTTTTGCTTTAGTTTTCCTTGCAAGAAATAAACAAAACACATCTAAACTAAACCTAACCTCGCTTTTGGCCAATCATTCATCTCCGTGTCAAATAATTTCGACAGTCGAAATTATAATATCAACACCCTTTTTAAAGTCGCTATTAATTTCGATAGTCGCTATTTCATGACGTCACTTCGTTAGTTCAACTAAAATCCACAAGGCTCGCACAATCGCATTTGATGAATGAATGGCCAGACACGGAGATGAATGAATGGCCAAAAGCGAGGTTAGGTTTAGTTTAGATGTGTTTTGTTTATTTCTTGCAAGGAAAACTAAAGCAAAAGGTATTATAATATAGCTGGGTTTAATTGAAATTTGCTTGTTTTGAGGAATTAGATAGAATAGTATTAAATTAGAAATAATAATAATTGAGAATGTCCACAACATGAATCATCAACTCAATGAAAGATGTAAGGTAATAATCTGGGAAAATTAGTAAAAAACAAGAAAAATTAATTACCAACTATTTTATTGCTGGACATGCTGAAATCAAATCTTAAGATTTCCTATATTAGTAATATAGCTGTGCAAAGTCCACAGAAAGTGTGCTATTTTGTTTATAAACAAATTAGCGCTCCGAAATCTTTTTTTTATTATTGCTCTATAACTCCGAAAATTTTAACTTTAAACCAAAACACTCACATAAAAATTGACAGTAATTTAATTCTGTACATTGATAATTTATTCCAATTTCCTTCGACGGAAATTTTCCTCGGAAAATTCGGGTTTTCCAAACAAAATCTTTAATTTTCAACTAAAATTTGAGGGAAGTAATTATTTATCAATAATTAAATAATTTGGTGACAGTGACATAAATCTTTTTTGTTATAAGTGTCTTGAAGATATGAAAATTTGTATGTACAAAGAGGACCGGAATTAAAAGGTATCTAATGGTTCAAAGATTAAAATCCTGTTGTTTATAACTCTGTCGCAAATGCCGGTCAAATTTGACCATTTATACCTGGAATCACTCCTCGCAATTCAATTTGTTTTTCTTCGAAAAGGACACAGAAGCCGTACCCTTTTCAACAGCGTTAACTTAATTTAATTAAATCTAATATTTTCTGAGGGGTTCTATTTGTTTATAAGCCAAAAAATTGTTTCTTTATAACATTCCTGAGACCGCTCAAATGGTCCAATTTCAATCCTGTAAGGTACGTTGAATAGGTATAGTGCTTTTTTATACGAAAATCATAGTTATTCTGGTGTATCATAATCTTTCTGGTTATTATTTCGACCGAAATTTTTTAATTAACATTTTAATTATTGCTAAACTATTGGTTAGATTGTCGCCGGTCTCCTGATATACAGAGAGGGGCTAAATTATGGAATAAATTAATTTTCTCTAAAATGGACGATTTTAGAGAAAAATCCCGAAACAGGTCGATTTTTATTTTTAAATTAAATTTCTTGGCATATATTTCAAACCAGTGACGTCATCCATCCGAGCGTGATGACGTAATCGATTATTTTTTTAAATAGGAATAGGGGTTCGCGTTGTAGCTCATTTACAAAGGCGTTCAATTCTCTATTCAGTATTATAAACATTAATATCATTATTTATACAGGGAGGCCAAAAAAATTTTTGAATTAAATTAATTGACGCATAGAAGAATGCATGCAGAAAATAGAAAAAAATGTTTATTTTGCAAATAAACATTGCTTTTAGCTTAAATTAAATGTTCAAACTGCCAATAGGTAGGAGGGAGGCTGTTTGTGATTTAATTTAAGCGAAAAGAAATGCTTATTTGTGAAATAAACCTTTTCTTCTATTTTCTGACAGCAGTACAATGTATTTTGAGTTAAATAAATTACATACATTCTTCTTTTTGCGCCAATTAATTTAATTCAAAAATTTTTTTGCCAACCCTGTATAAATACCTAATGATAATAATGTTTATATTACTGAATAGAGAATTGAACGCCCTTTCAAATGACCTACCACACGACCCCTATTCCCATTAACAAAATTATCGAATACGTCATCACGCTCAGATGGATGACGTCACTAGTAAGAAATATATGCCAAAAAATTCTAATTTAAAAATAAAAATCGACCTCTTTCGGGATTTTGCTCCAAAATCGTCCGTTTTAAAGAAATGAATTTATTCCATAATTTAGCCCCTCTGTATAATCTACTATAATAAATCTTTCATGTCATCAATTATTTAATTATTGATAAATAATTAGGTACTTCCCTAAAATTTTAATTGAAAATTGCAGATTTTTTGGGAAAACTCGGATTTTCTGAGTAAAATTTTTGTTGAAGGAAATCGGAAAAAAAAAATAACTTTGTGCAGAACTAAATTACGGTGAATTTTTATTTGAGTGTTTTTGGCTCAAAGGAAAAATTTAAGGAGTTACAGACCACTAATTTTAAAATAAAGAAGATTTAGAAGTGCTAATTTGTTTATAAATAAAATAACACACTTTCTGCGGACTTGTCATACCCCATATTACTAATAAAGTAACGCATAAATTCGTTATTTCGTAAACTGGTTACTTTAAGGAAAATTCCCGAAACACATCGATTTTTATTTTTAAATTACGGTTTTTTGGCATATATATCATACTAGTGAAGTCATCCATCTGGGTGTGATGACGTAATCGATGATTTTTTTAAATGAGAATAGGGGTCATATGATAGCTCATTTAAAAGGGTATTCAATTCTCTATCCAAGAATATAAACATTAACATAATTATTTATACAGTGTGTTCAAAAAACATTTTTTAATTAAAATAAGTGAGACAAAAAGAAGAATATAATGTAATTATTTCATTCAAAATACATTTTACTACTGTCAGTAAACAGAAAAAAATTTTATTTCACAAATAAACATTGATTTTCGCTTAAACGAAATGTTCAAACTGCCAAGCGACAGGTGGGTGGCAGCTTTAACATTGAATTTAAGCAAAAAACAATATTTATTTCTCAAATAAACATTTTTTTCCTGTTTTCTGACAACAGTAAAACGTATTTTGAATTAAATAAATTACGTACATTCTTCTTTTTGTTTCAATTATTTTAATTAAAAAAATGTTTTTTGAACACCTTGTATAAATAATTAGGTAAATGTTTATATTAGTGAATAGAGAATTCAATACCCTTTCAAATGAGCTATCACATGACCATTCTCATTTAAAAAAATCATCGATTACGTCATCGCGCCCAGATGGATGACGTCACTAGTATGATATATTATATGCCAAAAAATCTGAATCTAAAAATAAAAATCGACCCGTTTCAGGATTTTTCATTAATGTCGCTGGTTTACGAAATAATGAATTTATGCGTTACTTTATGGACGCACTGTCCCTAACAACACACAACATTCCAGGAATGTACTACCAAAGTTCTATCAATATTTGAATGTCCTGGACATTTAGGGAACATTCGGTGAACATCTGTTTAAATTATTCCTGGAATGTTACCATAAGACATTCTGTGAACATACTACCAATGTTCCTATATTTTAAGTTGCGAAATAATACATACGTGTAACAGATACAACATTACTTATAACATACCAGACAAACTAAGTGACACTAGGCCTACAGTGCAATAATATGTCAAATTTAAAGAGTTTCCCAAGTTCAATTAATACAATATTATAAACATACAAATGTAATAAAAATTATTGTTCGCGAATATTCAATTTGGAATGCGATTTTGTTAATAAAAAAAATACAACTTATGCAAAACCCAAGAGAGGCATTTATATTTATTTCTTTTGCGTTCATTTTCAAATTCGCCGTGCATATATTTTTGTGCATGGCGCTTGAGAGGGCATCACGTGACTAAAAACGACCAACCAACGACCTCGCTTCGGCCATCTTGGCATCTTCATCTTGGCCACGGATCGTTGTTTAGTTGTTTGTATTATTTGTGCTTTTTAAGAATATTTTTTTAATTCGGATACTTTTATAATAGCTTTAATAGTATTATTAACATAGTGAATAAAATGGTGTCCTGTTTTTAACGCAGTTGGAGTAGCAGAAACAAATGTAGATAAAAAAATCTGCAGGAATAACGTTTCAATTATGACAGAAGCTCCAAACAAATGACTGTGAATGAAAAGCCCTATTAAAAGGTTAGTATGCAAATATGTAAACGAAGGCATGCCCTGTATTTCAGAAAATAAATTAATACTATTAATACCCTAATAATACTATTCATAAAAAATCTTTTAAGTAACCTAGATATAACAAAGTGAATAAAAGGCATAAATCAGAAGAATTATTATTTTATTTTATAAGTTAATAATTGGTCATATCCATTTATTATTTTAATAATAATTGTGAATAAGCCACAAACTTCGCTTATTCCTAACTAAAATAGTAAATAGAGATAATAACAATAGGATTTGTAAAACTAAAGTAATTCTTTTTGCGTTTTTGCTAATGTATGCCTTTATAAATAGGATGGTAGATCACACACTATAATATGCAGTACCAACTAATGAATACACAGAATATTATAGTCGATTTGCTAAACTCAGTCTCAGTACTACTGAGTCTCGCTAAACTCAGTCTCAGTACTACTGAGTCTCGGACACAACTGGCTAGTGATTTTAGTAAATAATTTTGCCAATTTGGTAAAATTGGCAAAAAAAAAATAATAACTAAATAGTTAATAATTACTGTAATTTTGGCAAAATTGGCCAAAAACAAAAAAAATTACCTACTAAAATCACTAGCCAGTTGTGTCAGAGTTTGGGGAACCGACTATACTAATAAACAATTTCTAAGCTGTTTTATAATATTTTGTGAGTCCATTAATCATATTTTTTATTTAAAACTAAAATTTGTTAATAATGCTTAGTAATGCATATATTTTGTATTTTTAGCTTTCCAGAAGATCCTGCGAAGAAGACATGAAGTATAGATCAGATTTGTTAATAGAGGAGTATGTTCAAAACACTTTTTAGAAAAGATATTGACAGAACTTCACTTTCATCTGTTCGTTTAAGAGACTGTGCTGTTCCAATAGCTTATGTCACACAGGTATATGCATTTTTTTTCTTGGTTTTAACATCTTTAAACGCGAAATACGCAATAGCTTATCGAATTGATGCCATGTTATTTTTCTTTATTAAGGTCTTTGTTTATTATTGTGTATGTGTATTAACAACAGAAACATTTTTGGTTATTCTTTATTTTATTTTATATTTTGTCATCAAGTGTTCAGTCAATGTATGTAGTTTTCTTATGTACACCTTTATGGGTTTATACCTGGTGGATGTATATTTCAATAAATAAATAAATAAATAACCTAATTAATAATACAGTCTGTACAATATAGATACTGTTGTAATTCATTATCTACATCGGAGATCTAAGTTGACATTGTTGCCCAACTGCAAAAAATTTTTGAATTCATTTTAAGTCAAATATATCACATAATTATTGCGAAGTAGATTATACAACAAAACAGATTAATATTCAATGTAAATAAATAAAAACATCAGAAATAGAAAACAAGAATTAAGGTATAATCTTATGTTACAGTTATTAAGGTACCAAGGGTATTATAAGGATAATAACGCTTGAGGTCAATGGTGTTTTTAACAAGGGCCTGAGGGATATACGTTGACCGAAAGCGTTATTATTATAATACCTGTGGTGCCTTCAACGTTTAATGTCTGACTAAATTATTCTTTATATGTGAAAAATTTGAATGAATTTTGAATTGATTAGTTTTTAAATAAGTACATTTACCAGTAACAGTAGTAACATAATTGTGGTAACCATAGTTTTACTTAGGTTGATATTTGTCAACTTGACAGTATCTAAGTCGTTATTTAAATTTAATGCCCAAGGGCGTTATATCATACTTAACAGACTTCGAAATGTCATTATTTGTCAAATAATGTACCAGTAGGACATTAAAGTAAATAATAAAAACAATAAATATAATGAATACTAAATACTTATTTGTTTGTGAAAAATCTATTTCTTTGTGGCTTTTTTGTAATTAACTATTCTAATGAGGAAATAAGCCACAATTTACTTGAAAAAATAATTTTATTAAGGTTTCTACTTCCACGTCGGATGTCGTTGTCAAAATACAAAATGTTCATTATTATTATTTTATTTATTAAATATTATTTATTATTTATTTAAATATTAGTTAATATTTATTTTTTTATTATTATTATTTATGCCTATTATTACCTGTAAATAATATTTCTTCTGATTGTTAATTGTAAAGGATAGAAAAATTACCTTTTATTTTATTTTCTTTTAGAATCAGCTGAGAGAAGTGGTCTACAAAAAACCAGAAAGGAAACGGAATATGTGGCTACGAAAAGCAAAAGAAAGGTTTACAAAGCAAATGTGACACATTTTTTTTATAATATTTAGGAATGTCAGTAAATTACATTAAAAAATGTATGTAAAGATTTTTTGCAATAAAAATGTTTATATTTATCAAGGATGTATTATTTGGTATGGCCACATATCGTCAGTGATGTGACAATACCTCCTATCTGTTTTTTTCAAGAGATTTGTAAGATAGACTAAAAACTTGTTTCGGCCACCTCCTGTTTTCATATATTTTTTGACTTGTTTTGCAGTAAATTCAACTATCTATTTACTACAAAAAAGTCAGAATACGTACGAAAACAGAAAGTGACCTTAAAAAATGTTTTTCGTCTCCTGCAAACCTCATGAAAAAACATATAGGAGGTATTGTCACATTACTGACGATATATTTCAGTGAATGTCTAAAAAATATACTGTGAATGTTCAAAGAACGTTCGTAGACATTCATGGAATGTTCTAACAAGACATTCAGTCTAAAAATATACTGTGAATGTCCAAAGAACATTCATGGAATGTTCCAACAAGACATTCAGTCTAAAAAATAGACTGTGAATGTCCAAAGAACATTCGTAGACATTCATGGAATGTTCCAAGAGAACATTCTAAGAATATTTAAAATGCTGACACAGCACTTTCCTGGGACTTTCCAGGGACATTCGTGTGCATTTGGGGACATTCCAGGAATGTTTTCAATGTCCTGTGTGTACATTCTAGGAACATTCATGGAATGTTTTGTGTTATTAGGGGTATATGCAATCTTAAGATTCGATTTTAGCAATAAAATAGCTGGTAAATAATTTTTCCCAAAAATGGCATTTTTTCGATAATTTTCCCAGACTATCAACAAGTTCCAATAAACGGGAGCGCCAACCCAAATTCTGAGCAGTCTCAACATGATAAGGTTAATATCCCCAGTTGTAACTAATATCGAAATGAATAAGAATCGCTATATTCTGCGGCTGTCATGGCGGTGTCGAAATGAAATTGCGACTGTCGAAATGAATTAGAATCAGGGCCCAGGGCCCTGATTCTAAATCAAATTTCGACCAAAAACAAGTCGCTTTCAATATGGCGACGGTTGAAATGCGATTGTGCGAGCCTTGTGGATTTTAGTTGAACTAACGAAGTGACGTCATGAAATAGCGACTATCGAAATTAATAGCGACTTTAAAAAGGATGTTGATATTATAATTTCGACTGTCGAAATTATTTGACACGGAGATGAATGAATGGCCAAAAGCGAGGTTAGGTTTAGTTTAGATGTGTTTTGTTTATTTCTCGCAAGGAAAACTAAAGCAAAAGGTATTATAATATAGCTGGGTTTAATTGAAATTTGCTTGTTTTGAGGAATTAGATAGAATAGTATTAAATTAGAAATATAATAATTGAGAATGTCCACAACATGAATCATCAACTCAATGAAAGATGTAAGGTAATAATCTGGGAAAATTAGTAAAAAACAAGGAAAATTAATTACCAGCTATTTTATTGCTGGACATGCTGAAATCAAATCTTAAGGTTTCCTATATTAGTAATATAGCTGTGCAAAGTCCACAGAAAGTGTGCTATTTTGTTTATAAACAAATTAGCGCTCCGAAATATTTTTTTATATTATTGCTCTATAACTCCGAAAATTTTAACTTTAAACCTAAACACTCACATAAAAATTGACAGTAATTTAATTCTGCACATTGATAATTTATTCCAATTTCCTTCGACGGAAATTTTCCTCGGAAAATTCGGGTTTTCCAAACAAAATCTTTAATTTTCAACTAAAATTTGAGGGAAGTAATTATTTATCAATAATTAAATAATTTGGTGACAGTGACATAAATCTTTTTTGTTATGAGTGTCTTGAAGATATGAAAATTTGTATGTACAAAGAGGACCGGAATTAAAAGGTATCTAATGGTTCAAAGATTAAAATCCTGTTGTTTATAACTCGGTCGCAAATGCCGGTCAAATTTGACCGGCTATACCTGGAATCAGTCCTCGCAATTCAATTTGTTTTTCTTCGAAAAGGACACAGAAGCCGTGCCCTTTTCAACAGCGTTAACTTAATTTAATCTAATATTTTCTGAGGGGTTCTATTTGTTTATAAGCCAAAAAATTGATTCTTTATAACATTCCTGAGACCGCTCAAATGGTCCAATTTCAATCCTGTAAGGTACGTTGAATAGGTATAGTGCTTTTTTATACGAAAATCATAGTTATTCTGGTGTATCATAATCTTGCTGGTTATTATTTCGACCGAAATTTTTTAATTAACATTTTAATTATTGCTAAACTATTGGTTAGATTGTCGCCGGTCTCCTGATATACAGAGAGGGGCTAAATTATGGAATAAATTCATTTTCTCTAAAATGGACGATTTTAGAGAAAAATCCCGAAACAGGTCGATTTTTATTTTTAAATTAAATTTCTTGGCATATATTTCAAACTAGTGACGTCATCCATCCGAGCGTGATGACGTAATCGATTATTTTTTTAAATAGGAATAGGGGTTCGTGTTGTAGCTCATTTACAAATGTGTTCAATTTTCTATTTAGTATTATAAACATTAATATCATTATTTATACAGGGAGGCCAAAAAATTTTTTGAATTAAATTAATTGACGCAAGAAGAAGAATGCATGTAATTTATTTAACTCAAAATACATTCTGTTGCTGTCAGAAAATAGAAAAAATGTTTATTTTGCAAATAAACATTGCTTTTAGCTTAAATTAAATGTTCAAACTGCCAATAGGTAGGAGGGAGGCTGTTTGTGATTTAATTTAAGCGAAAAGAAATGTTTATTTGTGAAATAAACCTTTTTTTATATTTTCTGACAGCAGTACAATGTATTTTGAGTTAAATAAATTACATACATTCTTCTTTTTGCGCCAATTAATTTAATTCAAAAAATTTTTTTTGGCAACCCTGTATAAATACCTAATGATATTAATGTTTATATTACTGAATAGAGAATTGAACGCCCTTTCAAATGACCTACCACACGACCCCTATTACCATTAACAAAATTATCGATTACGTCATCACGCTCAGATGGATGACGTCACTAGTATGAAATATATGCCAAAAAATTGTAATTTAAAAATAAAAATCGACCTCTTTCGGGATTTTGCTCCAAAATCGTCCGTTTTAAAGAAATGAATTTATTCCATAATTTAGACCCTCTGTATAATCTACTATAATAAATCTTTCATGTCATCAATTATTTAATTATTGATAAATAATTAGGTACTTCCCTAAAATTTTAATTGAAAATTGCAGATTTTTTGGGAAAACTCGGATTTTCTGAGTAAAATTTTTTTGAAAGAAATCGGAAAAAAAAATAACTTTATGCAGAACTAAATTAGGATGAATTTTTATTTGAGTGTTTTTGGCTCAAAGGAAAAATTTTAGGAGTTACAGACCACTAATTGAAAAAAAAAGAAGATTTAGGAGTGCTAATTTGTTTATAAATAAAATAACACACTTTCTGCGGACTTGTCATACCCCATATTACTAATATATGCAATCTTAAGATTCGATTTTAGCAATAAAATAGCTGGTAAATAATTTTTCCCAAAAATGGCATTTTTTCGATAATTTTCCCAGACTATTCTCGTTAACAAATTCCAATAAACCGGAGCGCCAACCCAAATTCTGAGCAGTCTCAACATGATAAGGTTAATATCCCCAGTTGTAACTAATATCGAAATGAATAAGAATCGCCATACTCTACGGCTGTCATGGCGGTGTCGAAATGAAATTGCGACTGTCGAAATGAATTAGAATCAGGGCCCAGGGGCCTGATTCTAATTCATTTCGACAGTCGCAATTTCATTTCGACACCGCCATGACAGCCGGAGAGTATAGCGATTCTTGGGGATATTAACCTTATCATGTTGAGACTGCTCAGAATTTGGGTTGGCGCTTCGGTTTCTTGGATTTTGTTGATAGTCTGGGAAAATTATCGAAAAAATACCATTTTTGGGAATAGCTATTTGTATAACAAGGGAGGAAAGTGTAACTTTTCCTCCCGAGAATGAAGTTTACTGCCCGACGCGTAGCGGAGGGCAGTAATCATTCAAGGGAGGAAAAGGCACTTTACTCCCATGTTATACATATGGTTTTTCCACCTTCCTCAAATAACAAGTAATTTTTTCATTTTTACTTAATTTATTTATGTAACTAACCAACAAAATTTATTAGAACTAAAACAACAAGTAGGTACAATGTAACTGTCAACTGTCAAATATAAGTCAAATTATTAATGTAAACATTGTTAAATCAAAATAACAATTTACTGTTTTTTACCATTCTGCAAAATAGAGGGTGTTTTATAAATAAACGTTAAAATGTATAGATACTTCGTAATAGAAAATAGATATTATACAGGGCGTCAATAAGTTATATTTCATGAATGAAATACTATGACGTCACTTTTACTTTTCCTCCCTAGGGAGGAAAAATATTTTCCTCCCTAGGGAGGAAAAGTACAACTTTGCTCCCTACAATCAGGTCCGGAAAAGTATACTTTCGGTAGAGGTAGGTGGAAAAAATTATTTACCAGCTATTTTATTGCTAAAATCGAATCTTAAGATTGCATATATTAGTAATATGGGGTATGACAAGTCCGCAGAAAGTGTGTTATTTTATTTATAAACAAATTAGCACTCCTAAATCTTCTTTTTTTTTCAATTAGTGGTCTGTAACTCCTATAATTTTTCCTTTGAGCCAAAAACACTCAAATAAAAATTCACCGTAATTTAGTTCTGCACAAAGTTATTTTTTTTCCGATTTTCTTCAACAAAAATTTTACTCAGAAAATCCGAGTTTTCCCAAAAAATCTGCCATTTTCAATTAAAATTTTAGGGAAGTACCTAATTATTTATCAATAATTAAATAATTGAAGACATGAAAAATTTATTATAGTAGATTATACAGAGGGGCTAAATTATGGAATAAATTCATTTCTTTAAAACGGACGATTTTGGAGCAAAATCCCGAAAGAGGTCGATTTTTATTTTTAAATTACAATTTTTTGGCATATATTTCATATTAGTGACGTCATCCATCTGAGCGTGATGACGTAATCGATAATTTTGTTAATGGGAATAGGGGTCGTGTGGTAGCCCTAACAACACACAACATTCCAGGAATGTACTACCAAAGTTCTATCAATATTTGAATGTCCTGGACATTTAGGGAACATTCGGTGAACATCTGTTTAAAATATTCCTGGAATGTTACCATAAGACATTCTGTGAACATACTACCAATGTTCCTATATTTTAAGTTGCGAAATAATACATACGTGTAAGAGATACAACATTACTTATAACATACCAGACAAACTAAGTGACATTTTAGGCCTACAGTGCAATAATATGTCAAATTTAAAGAGTTTCCCAAGATTATAAACATACAAATGTAATAAAAATTATTGTTCGCGAATATTCAATTTGGAATGCGATTTTGTTAATAAAAAAATACTTATAACTTATGCAAAACCCAAGAGAGGCATTTATATTTATTTCTTTTGCGTTCATTTTCAAATTCGCCGTGCATATATTTTTGTGCATGGCGCTTGAGAGGGCATCACGTGACTAAAAACGACCAACCAACGACCTCGCTTCGGCCATCTTGGCATCTTCATCTTGGCGACCTTGCCTTGCCGTGGATTGTTTTTAGTTGCTTGTATTATTTGTGCTTTTTAAGAATATTTTTTTAATTCGGATACTTTTATAATAGCTTTAATAGTATTATTAACATAGTGCATAAAATGGTGTCCTGTTTTTAACGCAGTTGGAGTAGCAGAAACAAATGTAGATAAAAAAATCTGCAGGAATAACGTTTCAATTATGACAGAAGCTCAAAACAAATGACTGTGAATGAAAAGCCCTATTAAAAGGTTAGTATGCAAATATGTAAACGAAAGCATGCCCTGTATTTCAGAAAATAAATTAATACTATTAATACCCTAATAATACTATTCATAAAAAATCTTTTAAGTAACGTAGATATAACAAAGTGAATAAAAGGCATAAATCAGAAGAATTATTATTTTATTTTATAAGTTAATAATTGGTCATATCCATTTATTTTAATAATAATTGTGAATAAGCCACAAACTTCGCTTATTCCTAACTAAAATAGTAAATAGAGATAGGTAATAACAAAAGGATTTGTAAAACTAAAATAATTCTTTTTGCGTTTTTGCTAGTGTATGCCTTTATAAATAGGATGGTAGACCACACACTATAATATGCAGTACCAACTAATGAATACACAGAATATTATAGTCGATTTGCTAAACTCAGTCTCAGTACTAATTACTGTAATTTTGGCAAAATTGGCCAAAAACAAAAAAAATTACCTACTAAAATCACTAGCCAGTTGTGTCTGAGTTTGGGGAACCGACTATACTAATAAACAATTTCTAAGCTGTTTTATAATAATTTTGTGAGTTCATTAATCATATTTTTTATTTAAAACTAAAATTTGTTAATAATGCTTAGTAATGCATATATTTTGTATTTTTAGCTTTCCAGAAGATCCTGCGAAGAAGACATGAAGTATAGATCAGATTTGTTAATAGAGGAGTATGTTCAAAACACTTTTTAGAAAAAGATATTGACAGAACTTCACTTTCATCTGTTCGTTTGAGAGACTGTGCTGTTCCAATAGCTTATGTCACACAGGTATATGCATAACCTAATTAATAATACAGTCCGTACAATATAGATACTGTTGTAATTCATTATCTACATCGGAGATCTAAGTTGACATTGTTGCCCAACTACAAAAAATTTTTGAATTCATTTTAAGTCAAATATATCACATAATTATTGCGAAGTAGATTATACAACAAAACAGATTAATATTCAATGTAAATAAATAAAAACATCAGAAATCGAAAACAAGAATTAAGGTATAATCTTATGTTACAGTTATTAAGGTACCAAGGGTATTATAGGGATATACGTTGACCGAAAGCGTTATTATTATAATACCTGTGGTGCCTTCAACGTTTAATGCCCGACTAAATTATTCTTTATATGCGAAAAATTTGAATGAATTTTGAATTGATTAGTTTTTAAATAAGTACATTTACCAGTAACAGTAGTAACGTAATTGTGGTAACCATAGTTTTACTTAGGTTGATATTTGTCAACTTGACAGTATCTAAGTCGTTATTTAAATTTAATGCCCAAGGGCGTTATATCGTACTTAACAGACTTCGAAATGTCATTATTTGTCAAATAATGTACCAGTAGGACATTAAAGTAAATAATAAAAACAATAAATATAATGAATACTAAATACTTATTTGTTTGTGAAAAATCTATTTCTTTGTGGCTTTTTTGTAATTAATTATTCTAATGGGGAAATAAGCCACAATTTACTTGAAAAAATAATTTTATTAAGGTTTCTACTTCCACATCGGATGTCGTTGTCAAAATACAAAATGTTCATTATTATTATTTTATTTATTAAATATTATTTATTATTTATTTAAATATTATTTAATATTTATTTTTTTATTATTATTATTTATGCATATTATTACCTGTAAATAATATTTCTTCTGATTGTTAATTGTAAATATAGAAAAATTACCTTTTATTTTATTTTCTTTTAGAATCAGCTGAGAGAAGTGGTCTACAAAAAACCAGAAAGGAAACGGAATATGTGGCTACGAAAAGCAAAAGAAAGGTTTACAAAGCAAATGTGACACATTTTTTTATAATATTTAGGAATGTCAGCAAATTACATTAAAAAAATGTATATAAAGATTTTTTGCAATAAAAATGTTTATATTTATCAAGGATGTATTATTTGGTATGGCCATATATCGTCAGTGATGTGACAGTACCTCCTATCTGTTTTTTTCAAGAGATTTGTAAGATAGACTAAAAACTTGTTTCGGCCACCTCCTGTTTTCATATATTTTTTGACTTGTTTTGCAGTAAATTCAACTATCTATTTACTACAAAAAAAGTCAGAATACATACGAAACCAGAAAGTGACCTTAAAAAATGTTTTTCGTCTCCTGCAAACCTCATGAAAAAACATATAGGAGGTATTAGTCACATTACTGACGATATATTTCAGTGAATGTCTAAAAAATATACTGTGAATGTTCAAAGAACGTTCGTAGACATTCATGGAATGTTCTAACAAGACATTCAGTCTAAAAATATACTGTGAATGTCCAAAGAACATTCATGGAATGTTCCAACAAGACATTCAGTCTAAAAAATAGACTGTGAATGTCCAAAGAACATTCGTAGACATTCATGGAATGTTCCAACAGAACATTCTAAGAATATTTAAAATGCTGACACAGCACTTTCCTGGTACTTTCCAGGGACATTCGTGTGCATTTGGGGACATTCCAGGAATGTTTTCAATGTCCTGTGTGTACATTCTAGGAACATTCATGGAATGTTTTGTGTTATTAGGGAGGTCATTTGAAAGGGCGTTTAATTCTCTATTCAGTAATATAAACATTAATATCATTAGGTATTTATACAGGGTTGCCAAAAAAAATTTTGAATTAAATTAATTGGCGCAAAAAGAAGAATGTATGTAATTTATTTAACTCAAAATACATTGTACTGCTGTCAGAAAATAGAAAAAAAGGTTTATTTCACAAATAAACATTTTTTTTCGCTTAAATTAAATCACAAACAGCCTCCCTCCTACCTATTGGCAGTTTGAACTTTTAATTTAAGCTAAAAGCAATGTTTATTTGCAAAATAAACATTTTTTTCCATTTTCTGACAGCAATAGAATGTATTTTGAGTTAAATAAATTACATGCATTCTTCTTCTTGCGTCAATTAATTTAATTCAAAAATTTTTTTGGCCTCCCTGTATAAATAATGATATTAATGTTTATAATACTGAATAGAGCATTGAACGCCTTTGTAAATGAGCTACAACACGAACCCATATTCCTATTTAAAAAAATAATTACGTCATCACGCTCGGATGGATGACGTCACTAGTTTGAAATATATGCCAAGAAATTTAATTTAAAAATAAAAATCGACCTGTTTCGGGATTTTTCTCTAAAATCGTCCATTTTAGAGAAAATGAATTTATTCCATAATTTAGCCCCTCTCTGTATATCAGGAGACCGGCGACAATCTAACCAATAGTTTAGCAATAATTAAAATGTTAATTAAAAAATTTCGGTCGAAATAATAACCAGAAAGATTATGATACACCAGAATAACTATGATTTTCATATAAAAAAGCACTATACCTATTCAACGTACCTTACAGGATTGAAATTGGACCATTTGAGCGGTCTCAGGAATGTTATAAAGAAACAATTTTTTGGCTTATAAACAAATAGAACCCCTCAGAAAATATTAGATTAAATTAAATTAAGTTAACGCTGTTGAAAAGAGCACGGCTTCTGTGTCCTTTTCGAAGAAAAACAAATTGAATTGCGAGGAGTGATTCCAGGTATAACCGGTCAAATTTGACCGGCATTTGCGACAGAGTTATAAACAACAGGATTTTAATCTTTGAACCATTAGATACCTTTTAATTCCGGTCCTCTTTGTACATACAAATTTTCATATCTTCAAGACACTCATAACAAAAAAGATTTATGTCACTGTCACCAAATTATTTAATTATTGATAAATAATTACTTCCCTCAAATTTTAGTTGAAAATTAAAGATTTTGTTTGGAAAACCCGAATTTTCCGAAGAAAATTTCCGTCGAAGGAAATTGGAATAAATTATCAATGTGCAGAATTAAATTACTGTCAATTTTTATGTGAGTGTTTTGGTTTAAAGTTAAAATTTTCGGAGTTATAGAGCAATAATAAAAAAAAAAAGATTTCGGAGTGCTAATTTGTTTATAAACAAAATAGCACACTTTCTGTGGACTTTGCACAGCTATATTACTAATATAGGAAATCTTAAGATTTGATTTCAGCATGTCCAGCAATAAAATAGCTGGTAATTAATTTTCCTTGTTTTTTACTAATTTTCCCAGATTATTACCTCACATCTTTCATTGAGTTGATGATTCATGTTGTGGACATTCTCAATTATTATATTTCTAATTTAATACTATTCTATCTAATTCCTCAAAACAAGCAAATTTCAATTAAACCCAGCTATGATAAGTGCGTTCGCGGGTGCCTGTCGGCGACTAGTCGGCGACAAATTAGCAGCAAAACGCATGCGCACTTTAAAATTATATAAATAATATCGTTAATAGATAAATATACAAGGTATATTTACCTATTATAATTTAATAATTAGTTATTAATATTAATTTAAAGTAAATATACCTTGTTTATTTATCTATTAACGATATTATTTATATTAAATGAGGTTAGAAATTGTCGGCGACAATTTGTCAACTGTACGCGCGAACGCACCTATTATAATACCTTTTGATTTAGTTTTCCTTGCAAGAAATAAACAAAACACTTCTAAACTAAACCTAACCTCGCTTTTGGCCATTCATTCATCTCCGTGTCAAATAATTTCGACAGTCGCCATATTGAAAGCGACTTGTTTTTGGTCGAAATTTGATTTAGAATCAGGGCCCAGCAGCGGGATTACGAACACTCGATGCGAGATCGCAAAACGAACCGTAGGCAAACAGTTGCGGCTAAAACTCGCCCTGATGGAATACAATGTTGCCTAATTTACTGTTTTGTTCCGACGAAGCGTTAATAACCGCTATGAATTCCAAGATTTTATTGGTTAGAACTGCCCACGTGATATCTGTGTTCGTATTGGTCAAATGATTAAGAATGACAGAGCGGGATATTTAAATACCAATATTGTATGCAAAGTGTCGTTTCAACAAGAAAACAAGTCTGCTGACCGAGGATAACACATAAATATTTCTTGTTTATCTTACAATTGACAATTTTTGTGATAGAAATAAAAGTGTTGTAGAAAATCAATATTGAAAAACAGTATTGATTACAAAAACACTATTTATTCGTTTCTACTAGTCTGCTTTCTAGACTATACCTAGTCTCATAAAATATTTCTTTTATCTCATAAAAAATATAAACAATTATTGTATAGTAATAATATTATTTTAATTTATTTCAGTTGTTCAATACAAACACAGCAGCACTAGAATAGATCTTATAAATTAAATTATAAATGCATCAAAATTAAAAACAGATAATTTACATAAAAGTAAATATACTGGATATGGGGAAAAGTAATTTAGGGGAAATTATATGTTATATTATATAATTATGATTTTCTTCGGCATTTTGTGAAATATAGGACATGTTGTGTCTTGTGTCCTTTTAAAATGTCTGAAATTTCATATTTCATTTACATTTGGATTTTTAAACGTATGTATCACTTATTAATATGTTGCTACGATTTTTGTTTCTTTGTGGAGAAAAACCGTTTCTGTGGTTCAATGTTTTTACATATTGAAACTTTTAAAACACTTCAATTTTTTTTATGCAAATTTTGATTAAATTTTTTGTTGCATGTAGGTATATTTGACAAGACAATCTAAAAATTTCTGTCACTTAAATTATCTAAATCGGGTGTATGTATTTACAAGCATCGTCAAATCTTCATGATCTTTTTTATTGCAAATTAAATTGATGTTACTTAAATCCTTAAAGTCGTGGTTTCACTATCAAATAATTTGATCAAACAGTTTGAGCAAACTCAGGAAGTGACGCCACAACTGCAGTTTGTTCAAATTATAAAAATCTAGTGGTCACACTATCAGTTTAGTTTGATCAAATTTTGTATTGAGAGTTGTGGTAGTATATCAAAACCCACAAGCATTCCAACACTTTAACGAATAATAAGCCCCAAACTCTCTATTGTAGAAGAGAGACAGTAACTAACCAAAAAGAAATCAAGTCCTGATTAGGAAAAATCTAGAAAACAAACAAGAGTAACTATTGGCTACAAAAGCTGCTGTACAAAAATCAGTGTGCATGCTGAAGAAAGCAAAGCAGGGAATGATCAATGAAACAATTTTAATGTGTAGCTAGGCCATGATTGATAAACATCCAGGGGCTCACAGCTTAAATGATGCAGTCGCTTCTCAATAAAGCTAGCTTGTGTCAGTGACTCAATATTTATTAGAAGAAACTTACATACTGAAAGTAGGTAAGTTAGTATGAGTCTTCTAAAACAGCATAAGCTATGTTTTGGGTTTCAAATATGCAATAATTAACACTCCCAGCGCCAGTGTATTCTTTTAGATACACACTGTCCTCAACACTGTGTACCGAAAAAGATACACATGGCTTGTTGTGTTCGATCTGTTGTGTCACCTAAAAGGACACACTTACTTAAGTTTTTATATGTAGAGAATAATGCTATGGCCTGAGACAATTTCCTGGTATAACTGGGTTTGGCCTTACGACATGAAAAGATAGGTTGTATGTAACTAGAAATTCGTATGAAAAATGTTGCCATGTATGGGCCAAAACAATTTGCTCCAACTCATTATGCAGGGAAAGATTCAAGGAAAATGAAGCATAGGTAGATGCTATACGCTGTACGGATGTACATCAAACGAACTTTTCAGAGCAGCCGTCTACAAAGTCCTAATAGCTATAATTCGTCAGCTACAACTTTTCCCATATGTCACGATTCATTTTCAAACAAATTAAGTCAAAACATAAAGTGAAACGTACGCCGATGTGTGTAGTATATAGTATACAGTATACAAAATGTATATACACATCGACATTCGTTTCACTTAATGTTTTGACTTAATTTGCTTGAAAATGAATCGTGACGCATGGGAAAAGTTATAGGGGACGAACAATAAGATGTATTGTCAGAGAAATAGCAAATAATCCCAAAAAAGTGCACCAAAATTGAGAGATGAGGTGGAAAGACAGTTTGGAAAAAGATGTAACCCTGAAACAATTAGACGGATATTACAAAATAATAATCGACATAGCTGAACTGCAAGAAATAAATCTATCAACCAAATAAATAAGCAACAAGGAGTTTTGTTTTCTTTACTAATTTTAGCTGGTATCAAAATCATACACAAAATAATTAAAGGATTATTGTTATTTAAGTATGGTATATCTGAAACCCAAAACATAGCTTATGCTATTTTAGAGGCTTATAGTTAGTAACTTACTTTCAGTATGTAATTCTTTTCTAATATTGAGTCACTGACACAAGCTAGTTTTATTGAGTAGCGATTGTATCATTTCAGAATTGAGGCTGTGAGTCACTGTAGGTGCAGTGCAGTACAATAATTTTGCTTATACAAATTATCAGTAATAAATATTTATTTACATCATAATAAAAATTCCATCACATAATGATGTCTAACATGATACAATAAATTTATTCTTTTTATCATGGATGTCTAACAGCTGATTGTCACTCTGACCAATATGAACACAGATATCACGTGGGTAGTTCTAACCAATAAAATCGTGGAATTCATAGCGGTATTTAACGGCTCGTTTTGTTCCGTCACAAATCGTCTGTCATTCCATCAGAGTTGCCAGATTGGGGTATTTCCCCCCATTTTTGGGGTAATTTGAAAGCTTCTGGGGGAATTTTTTTAAGCTGTAATGGCTGGGGGATTTTTTGGGGGTAAAAAAAATTGTGGGGGGGATTTTAGGGGGTCATGGTCAATTAAATTTGTGAATGTACATAGAACATTAGAATAGAACTGCATAATATTATTGTACTCTCATAATCGAAGATTATGGAACCTATGAATTATTTTAGCGCCCTCTGTTGATAAATACATTTTGGTTCACTGTTCTCTATACATTTGACTACTAAAATTCAAAAATCATGGATTGGTCTACCTCTACGTTTTACATGCATGGCATGGCTAATAAGATATAAAATGAAATGATGGTGTAAAATGTACATAGGTTTGTTCCAACATGAACTTTTGGACGGTCCAGAAACCGTCACGAAACTACTTGTACCGTTTGTTGTGCGCATGTTCGTAATTGTATCGCCCAGTTATCGTCCCATGACGGTAATCATATATTTGTCATTTTTGTTGGTGACAGCTTGTGTGCTTTTAGTCGATCAAAGGCTCAAAAACTTTAAAGAATTAAATCCTAGTGCGCAAGTCAGTCCAACCAGCACATTATGCATTTGCCCGATTACTGAAATGATCATCACGAAACCGTCACCGAAAGATCACAATTCTTGTTGGAACAGTGGGAAGGACGATCCGATGACGATCATATTTTTGTTGGAACGGATTTTGTTTACTGCGCAGAAGCGTTACCGTTTCGTGACCGTTCTCGGTCGTGTTGGAACAAACCTCATATAAATGAAAATAGAAATTTTCTTTTTTAGAAATAAGCACCCTGCTCGCTCATCATGTGTAAATCATAGAACAGTTAAAGTCTGTCCGCTAAACTCATACAGAACTGGCTAGTCATTTTAGTAGGTCATTTTTTTTTGTTTTTGCCAGTTGTGTCTGAGTTTAGCGAACCGACTTATTAACCATGCCATGCATGTAAAACACTTTAAATTATTTCCGAGGGTTCATAATTAAATATATTAACTGAAAAATTTATAAAAAGACTAGTTTTCACTCTAATGGCATATAACATATCCCACCAGAATGAAAACAATGGGAACCTTCTCTGGTTACACCTCCGAGGCTTCTACAATTTGCAAGCCATACGCATTGAAATTGAGAATGGTTATTCATTTTTGAAAAATTTATGTTTTTTGTAATTAACCATTCAATTACTGTTTTTGAGCTTTATAATGTAATGTATCAAGCTGCTATGGTGTGAAGCATTGTCCATATAATATAATTATTCCTACTTTAATAACTACTCTTCAAACCAGTGTAGGAAGGTATCTTTATTCAGTAGCTGATTATGGTAATCAGCTAGTTTGATATCAAATAATGTTAACAATATTATTAGTAGGGGAGCGAAGTATGCTAAATGTGCAGTCACTCGAGCGCTTTGGGGACCTATTGGGTTGTGAAGAGTAGGTCCTCAAACCAAAAAAAGTTAAGTAAAGTTTTCCATTTTAGTGGGCGCTTGACATTTTTTAATTTAATTTTCCATTTCTAACAATCGTTTCTTCCGATTATAGCGCCATCTATCCATAATTTGAAAAAGTGTTTCGAATAAAAGTTGCTTATTTTTACGTAAAGAATCCAAATCTGGAATAAAAGTTTGGGGCACCTATCTAAGATTTTAAATTAACCCCCCACCCTATCTCCGTGGGGGTCGTGTTTGTATCATTCGATAGATTTTTCAAAAATATTGATTAAGTGTATTTTGCAGTTTTTCGATCTAATGTTTATTTTGCGAAATATCGCGGGATTTGTATTTAAAATTTTAAATTTACCCCTCACCCCTCTCCGTGGGGGTCATGTTTGGTATCATTGAATAGATTTTTGAAAAATATTGAAAACGTATTTTTTAGTTTTTCGATCTAACGTTCATTTCGCGAATTATGCGCTTTTTTTTTGTGAAACTTTTTAACTCACCCATTTCCTTATGCCCCGCTCAAATCGTCAGATTTTTGAAATATTCGCCCCGAGCGTTAACAAAGTGTCAAAGCAAAATCGACCGACCTGCTCATGGTGGCGGATTTTTGAAATTTTATAAGGACGCTTTGTGTATGTTTAAATGAGACATTTAAAAAAAATGCCCTGTCACGCTAGTGATATTATGTATTAATATAAACAGAAACTAAAAACGCACTTAATCTGATATAAATTCTTCACTTTCCAATATTGATTATCAGTTCGATTTTGTATACATAACCTCACTATCGCAGTTTATGTCAATAAATCTTTATTAACGCAAAAGAAAATATTTTTGTTGCACTATAAATTACAGTATAAATTAATAACTAATGAATTCTAACAATTTTTTTCGGTTATTATCACTACAAAATAAAATATTCAAGTTTAACAAAATAATCCCATAAGACTCAATGTTAAAACGTCCTTACAAAATCTGACAGCGTGTCACGTGACTGTAAGTAGAGGGGAGACGCACGGAGCCAATATACTGTTTTGCATGTCCTTAACTTACCTTATCTTAATCTGACAATTTCAAGTATTTTTAAGGATAGATTTTTTTTTTCGGGCCCCCTTAACGAACTCCCCTGTGTTAAGAGCCAATATATGGTAAAGGTACAGCTACAGGGCATAAGGTTTCTCCCCATATGATAATCTGACGCGCTCGAGTAACTGCAAAAATCCCCGCTTGGGCTCCCCTACCATATTGTTATTAATCAAATTATAAAAATCAAAACAATAACAACAAACAATCCCTTCCCTGAGTGACCCTGAGGCCTGAAATGACATTGACAATTGACATTTGAATTTTGAATTCTACGAACTGCTCATGCGCATCAATCAGAAACCAGTGGTGGCGGCAAAAATTTAAATTTGGGGTATTTGAGCTTCAATTTGGGGGAATTTCAGTTTAAAAGTGGGGGATTTAGAAAATCACATCTGGCAACTCTGCATTCCATTCAAGTCATTCTGTCAAAAACAAATTTGGTTTTGTTTTCAAGAAAGTTCTACAATATTTTGTTTTGTTCTGTTTTGTTGAAGTTCTATTTTCTATTTGGTTCTATTTTTTAGTCATGAAGTAAGTAGTATCGTGGGATATTTGAAGTTCTTGGGTACTGAAAATTCAAGAAGTTTTAAACTGGTCATCTTATTTTGGCTGGAAAAATAGAGGAAAGTTCTGAGCATACCATCAAAATATAATATAGTTTATTCCTTCAGTAAGGTCCAATCCCCACGAAATTAAAGGAACCCTACCTTTCACAAATGGCATGAGCATTAGCACAGCCTCCTAAAGCTTACAAGCCGTGAAATGAGAAAATTGGCAACGTTGAAGCTAGTCCGATGGTAGTCCATATTTACTTTGTTTACATTGGGAGTTTATGCTAATTTTGTTAATTTTTAGTGTATTATTGGTGAATTATTTGATTAAAAAAGAAAAAGTATGTACCTCTTATGTGTATTGTAATATTTGTGTGATTACTAATAATAAGATAATATAGTACAAACTGTTAAATTCACAACCACAACATCGCTTTAGTAACCACAAACCCCATCTCGATAAGTGTTAATTAATTCATTGGTACAGGTACAATTAATTCATTTTTCTTTTATATCCTTTATTATAACACATTAAATTAGAGATGTCCAGACACTGCAGTGTACCAAATGACAAATCAAATTATGCAACTTACTTTAAAATATGAACAGGCCCAAAGTACATTCTCTTTTCCCAAAAACGATCACCTTCGTAATCAGTGGATTAGATCTATTAACCGTGAAAATTTTACAGTAAAGTAACTGCTAGTTCAGTGGTATGTAAAAAACATTTTGATTCGACCAACATATTGAAACTAACTTCTTTACCGAAATTTGACATACCCGAAGTTGAAAGAGAATGCAATCCCAAGCATTTTTGAAAATCAACCTTCATATTTATTTAACCCAAAACCACCAACAAGAAAAAATCCTGAAACTAGACGTGCTGAAATAAGTCTCTGGGAAGAAAATATTGTAAAGGAATTTGAAAATGAAGACCTTATCATAGCTTTCAATCAACTTGTACATGTTAGTGAGAAGATTGAGTTAACAAACTGACAGATAAAAGTTGTAGAAGAAAGGATTTGTAATACATTATTAAATATTGACAGTCACTGCAGTGATGAGTGCATGTAAGTTACAGTAAAACCTGCCATATCCGGATCAATGTGGCGACAGACCGATCCGGATATGAAAAAATCCGGATATCAAGACTACTACTTCTTTTACAGTCTCTGAAACGTTTTCTCCTTCATACATTCCAGTAATTAACGCCGTCAATAACTTTCGTCAATAGACACGTTTTATAGATTATATAATACATTATTTCGCCTTCTGTTAGTACGTTGTCCAACAACAGCCGTTCTTGGTGGATTTCGGTAGATCCGAACGGCGCAGAACCGTCCGGATATGGGGAGGTCCGGATATGGCAGGTTGTACTGTATTTCAAACATTAATATTACGAATTCAAAGGAAGGAATTACTTGTATCTGTATATATAAGGACAGCCCACTATAACCTCAGGATTTAAAATGGATTTTACCATTCGACTGTATATTATCGTGCTGGTCACTAGAAAATCTGCTATCCAGGTATTCTTTTTGTTTGAAAGCCTCAATGACAATAATTTTAAAATTACTAAAATATGTAGTGAAATTGACAGAGTGATAGAAAATACTGATATAGATAAAATAAAGGGAACTTTGGCTTTTGTGAAAAATCCATTATTGTTACTAACAGAAAGTAGGCAAATATTCTCTACCAACAGTTCTTTTTGCTCTTACCATATATAATCAGGCAACGTCATGCTATATCATTCGTTAGTACTTTAATTTGCCCACTAAAAGATATTTACAAATGATTACATCATATTTTCATGTATCTCCTGATGATCAATTAGAAAATAATTATTTGTCATATGTAGCATCAAATTTGAATGATCGAGAAAAAGTAGCCAATTTACTTGTAGATGAAATATGTATATGTAAATCCCGGAGTTCTTTATCACTCACAGCAAATTACTGGAGTTGCTGCCAACAATGATAAACAATTAGCCAAAACTATTGTGACGTTAATGTCATGCTTCTGTCATAAATATGTCGTATAACCCATATAAATAATAATATAAATATACGACACATGACGGAAGATTGAAACAAATGAGAATCGTTGAAAAGCTCTATTATCCTAGTATTATTTTTGTCATTTAAAATGCCAATACAATGTATGTGTTTATAAATTTATTAACACACTGAGAATAATAAAATCAGACACCAATATAATGTATTTTTTATTTATAAACTTATTAACAAACTGCAGTCCAGTAAAAAAAATTATCAACATTAACCTTATGGTGAATTATATTTTAAAACAAACACGCACACACACAGAATTTTGTTGTACTAGATTTGCTCCTGGTTGAAAATGTACTGTCACAGTTTGTTCTATATCAATATCAATAGCATCTTCATTTGATAGTATTTCAAGGTTTTCTCTATTAACTACTGCAACAGAAGAAGAGGTCCAGATGACCAAGACATGAAGACTCGGGGATCCACAACAGAAGCAGTTCAAAGGAGAGCGTGCAACAGTGGAACATCAGTGAAGAAATGAAATATATTAAGTGAATGTATTATAAATATTATTAGGGCAATAAATGTATTTATTTTTATTTTATTTTTTTATATTAACTACCTTGACATTTTTTATATAATAACTTTTATATATGAGCCATTCCACGAACATACGCCTGTTTTGGATTACTTCGACAACGAATATTTTACTGTGCAACATAAGAAGTACGAAAGTAAATGGCGCTAATAATTGGCTCCAATAAACAACAATGTAATTTGCAATTTACTTTCGTTCTTCTTATTTTGCACAGTAAAATATTCGTTGTCGAAATAATCCAAAAGAGGTGTATGTTCGTGGAATAGGCTATATTAACTTTCTGCCTAGTAAATCTGAACTAGCCTTTATTATTTTTTGAACAAAAGGTAAACTGCATGTGATTCCACATGTCAAAATAATAGAAAATGTTCTTTCACTAACAATACTTAAAGCAATTATTAATTATACAGCACTTCAACTGCTGGCTGAGGATTCTGCCATTGTGTCATTGGGTAGTTGATGACTGGATATTCACTCCCCTAATAATACATTGTCCATAAATTCCTCATTTTATATACCCATACCATGCAAAAGTATTTAACAACTTCTAAAATAGCTATTTCTAATTGTATTGCCATCAAATACTATGGACTCTGCGTCTCTGCCATGTAATAAAATGATTATTAGGTTGTAAGATGATTGTGGTATTCTTCAAATCACAAAATAATTAAATTTAACGTGTTACTCCTTTCACTGATCTTATTTTAATTTTAACTAGGATCTTATTTATCCCTCACAACTGGTCACTTGGTCAGAATCTTCTAGGTTATTTTTATATTATACATACATATTCTTAATGTCCTTTGTCAAAATAAAAGTTAAAATACGTTTTCGATAATTCTCTTTTATTAGTCATGTCGTTTATTTTTATTTAAAGGATCTTTTAACTTTGTTTTCGCGATAAATAACTCTCATTATTCTGTTGTGCTGAAATTATAAACAACGGGACTATCGGACTCGGACTACCTTAAACAGCTGTTGCGGTGTTGCCTTTCTTAGTTCACGGCTTGTAAGCTTTAGGAGGCTGTGGCATTAGCCAAATGGGCGCCGTCCAATTCACCTAAAACCTTGAACTTGTCAAACGTCACGCGCATGTCCTATACGCTCCAACTCGTATACAGTCACTTTATCGAGAGCCCCAACTTATATACGTGACATTTCACATACTCGGGTGATTTTAAGCTTAATTTCTTAATCGGAGTAGACCACTTATAAATTTGCAGATTATTTATTTTATTGACAGATGACAGTCTAGCTTGAAAAACAAATAAATTTTTATGTTTAGTGTTTATTTATACATAATATTCATTCTACATAATATATAAAATATAGAACTAGAACTAGAACAGTCTACACGTTTATACTAATCAAAGATGTAAAAAAATTGATATTTGACTCTGATTTACTGAATGGTCATTAGGGGGGAAATATTAGCCAATATGAAGAATAAAAGCTGTAATAGGTCATTACTTCCCAGTGACTAAAGAAATATTAAATTCCATGGAGTTTTTGGTGTCTACCGATAGGATAGCATTAAATGGATGATGAATAAATACGGGATATTGCTGAAGCCACTAATAGACAGGTTACAAATTAAAAGTGGTATCTTGAAAGAAAGTTAAATCTCAAGTACTTTTGGACAAATCGTCTCATATGCAAAGGAAACAGGTCTCCACATAGTTTGTTAAAAAGCCTTGTTGTAGGTGAGTAAAAATATGTGTATTACTGTACTTAGTAAATGAGAAACAAGAATAAAAATCCTAGAAGTTGTTCTGATAATTCGACCCCTGCAAAGAATAGGGCTTTTCATTCACAGTCATTTGTTTCGAGCTTATGTCATGTGTCTCATAATATTAATATATCTACGGCATACGTTATTGGTATATACAATAATACAAACCAAAGACGTATGACGTAGATATATTAATATTATGTGACACATGACAGAAGCTCGAAACAAATGACAATCGATGAAAAGCCCTATATTTATCAATCAACGCTAATAGGGCTTTTCATTCACAGTCATTTGTTTCGAGCTTCTGTCATGTGTCATCTAATATTAATATATCTACGTCATATGTTATTGGTATTCCCAATGATACAAACCAAAGACGTATGACGTAGCTAAATTAATATTATGTGACACATGACAGAAGCTCGAAACAAATGACAGTCGATGAAAAGCCCTATACCCTTGTAACCAGCATTTATATTCTTCAGAAAAAAAGATAGCAATTTCTTTGATATTTTTAATTGCATGTAACATTTTTTCAGTGTAAGAAGTAATTACTTATATAAATGAACTCTTTCAGAATAAGAGAATAGGTTTTTGAACTACGGCAGTTACAACTTTTGATATAAATATAAAGTGCATCGAATAATCTTGTAAGGGCACTTACGATGATCTTATCTGACACATATGTAGTACCTACCTGCACAAAATTATCAGAACTTAGTAGCAAATAAAGTTGTAACAACAGTTACGTGGAGAATAAAACAACTGTAGTTACTGTGTTATTCTACAAATAATTCAAATATTTTTTACATTTACGGTATTACCAGAAATTTTTGAGGTCTTTATATCTGAGGAAATTTGGGATTTATCCTTTTAAGGTTTCCTATAACTTGCAGAGAATGCTTTTTGACACTGTGTTGTTGAGCGAAAGACGTAGAAATGCCCAAATCATTTTCATATTTAATATAGTTTATCAAATCATAGATTCTCCTACGATTTTTTCATTTATAAATTTTAATGTACCAGACCAAAGACTTAGATGTAGACACACTTTATTTAAAATAACTCCAGAATATGCAAACTCCCCCATGGCAAACTGCTTAATGGCAATGAACGATTTTATTGTGAGTGAAGACCTTGACCTATATAATATGAAAAAGAGTACTATGCTACATAAACTGTCATACCCTTATTTATTGTTTTAACATGTATTTAATTTATTGTATTGTATAAATTATTGTATGTTCTTATTACCTTGTATTGACCAACTGTGCATTTATAATTGACGTCCTTGCTGTAAATGTGCAGTATAAATAAATAAATAAATTACACCATTCGAACTCAAAATCGCCAAAAATTTTAGTTACAACGATATTCTATGCAGGGGTCGAATTATTATTCTGCTTCTGTTTTTCAATGAGATTTTGGTAATTGTTATACATAAACCTCAAAAGATTTTTTTTCTTTGCAGGTGAATATGTACAATGTTGATTATATAAAAACCATTCAGTGGGGCAGAATCCATGGAAAAGATGCCATAGGCCCATGGAGCACCTAAGACAAAATTATAGTCTTAATTTATGGCTAGCAGATTCGAGACTCCTTGGTAGTCCTGATGGAATTATTAAAGAAGAATTATGTTGTATTAGCGATTATGATGACATGTCTAATGATTCTATACTTTTCTCTTGTTCACTCCCAACTTGAAAATTCAACTGTGATCTGGTTTCCCTTTACTGGAGCATGTATCGGAAAAGTTAGAGAGAGTTAAAAGAAGATTTCTGATGTACTGTTCTTTTAAATTGTGTAAGCCATATTCTTATTCTGGTATGATCAATTTATTGAATCTAGATTATCTTCTTATCAGAAGAGTTAACTTTAACTTGATATTTATTTTTAAGCTTGTAAATGAGATAATCCAATCTTCTGAAATGCTTCAGCTAATTTGATATATTTCTTTCCGTTCACTGTGTCACAATTCACTTTTCTTTGTTCCTTATCGCAGAACTAATTTATGGTTCAAATACAGGTATGGTATGGTCTGACCACTATGCATGCAAATCAGTTACCTCATAATTGTTTAGGTTATGTATCAATTGCCTTAGGAATTTATTTATTGTATTTGAATCAGTCATTGCGAAAACAATCTTAGTCCATATTTTGGGTAAAATGACGATGCTTTTTGACGCCATGAAATTTACATTTAAACATATAAACATTTAAACTTTTTTGCCTTTTAGAAAGATTCATTCATAACCATAATACTTATATAAAATATAGTATTATCTAGGAATATCCAATTAATGAAAAGATTTTTACGTTTCCTGAAAAATTTACACATTGTAACATGTATTGTTTTCGCAATGACCGAATCATTTATGTATTTCTAATTTTATAAATATATTGTATATATTTTAATGCTGAATCCTTATATAATTTTGACAGTGGTTTTGTCTCATTTGTTAGTAATAAATACCTACATATCAATTAATTACCTAATGTATTAATGTAATATGTAATAAAAGTTCCATTAAAAATTTATTTTTATTCCCAAAATACATTCTTAATAGAAGTAAGTCTACTAGACGTATTGCTGGGATGTCCAATGAAGGTCCAATTATATTGTGGACATCCTCTCAGGAAGCTCGGGAGACGTTTATTAGCGCGACATTTTGGACCAAACTATGCCGTCTGATGAAGGTCCAAATGACACCCAGTAAACGTCCCCTCAGGACGTTAGGTGTATGTTTGGCAGCACCACATTTGGATCAAAATATAAAGTTGTTCATACTAAAATGGACGTTTGAGGGACATATGTGAAGGACTTTCACTGGACGTCCGTGTGCTATTAGGGAAATATTTTGAATGTGTATAATATGCCCTAATTGTTTATTAAAATAATTTTCAGTTTTTCGAAATTAGATCTTCCTTTACTTGCACAAAAATAATATGTTTACTTATCTTAAATAATAGTTAATTAAATGAGTCACTAGTTTATTAAGTATTATCTATGCTTTAATCCAGCCTTTAACTAAATGCAATACATAACTGTCGAGCCCTATAAAGTTTAAGTGATATTTCTGCAATTAATTTTATATAAATTGAATAGAATAGAAAAAAGCTTTATTCTCAGGATTCACAAGTTTACAAAAATAAAAATAACAGTAGGGAGAATGGTGTAAAATACAATTTATAAGGGTTTCTGAAACAACCTACACTTAACATAAAAATAACAAGTCTCCTTGCAGGTCAGCTTGAAGGTATTCTTCCACTTTGTATGGTTCTAGGTATATGAGTAACTGTTGAACAGACTTTCTATATTCTGTAGTTTTCTCAGATGTTGTTAGTCTATGTATTGGTACATTATAGTTTATAAAATTGTTTCGTTTATTAGAATTATGGTTTATTACGTGTTTCATGAATTTATGCCTACTTCTAAAAATGAAAAGGAAGCATTCATATACACTCTGGGGCAAAATTAACCGGCCACCTTAAAAGTGGGTCATTTTTTATGTCTTATATCTCCTAAACCTGTTGTCCAATTTAAGTGATTTTTAATATGTTATAGCCTTTATTCCTTGACAATATCACTATAATAATATTGTTGCTAAACAGGTAAATTTTCATTGTATACCGGGTGTGCGAATCAAACTGTGTTTTTTTCTTAAAGTTTGCATCACCATGTGGAATATTTTAGCATTTATAAAATATTACAAAACCTAACTATAGCATCATGTTTTCTCAACATTCTGTTTTTTGATTCATTAGCTGATCTTGGATAATAAAAAAGTTAGGTGCTTTAACAACTAGACATGTTTTTTATCAATACAGGGTGTTTTTAAAAAAAATTGACAAAGTTTAAGGGGTAATTCTGCATGAAAACATAATGACAGTTTGCTTTATAAACTTATGTCCGCAAATGCTTCATTTCCAAGATAGGGGGTGTTGAAATTTTTCTGACAAACTGACGATCTATTTATCATTTTAAAACCGGTTGAAACATGCACATGGAATTTGATGGGTTTTAAGACGTAGTTATTGCACATTTTTTGGCATAAAATTAAGCATTTACTATTCACCATTGGCGCGCATACGGGTAATATGATTGCTCAAATTACCCGTATGCGCGCCAATGGTGAATATTAAATTCTTAATTGTATGTCAAAAAATATGCAATAACTACGTCATAAAACCCACTAAATTGCATTTGCATATCTCAACCGGTTTTAAAGTAATAAATAAATCGTCAGTTTGTCAGAAAAGTTTCAACACCCCCTATCTCGGAAATGAAGCATTTGCGGACATAAGTTTATAAAGCAAACTGTCATTATTCTTTCATGCAGAATTACCCCTTAAACTTTGCCAAAAATTTTTAAAAACACCCTGTATTGATAAAAACCATATCTAGTTGTTAAAGCACCTAACTTTTTTATTATCCAAGATCAGCCAATGAGTCGAAAAACAGAATGTGGAGAAAATATGAGGCTATACCCACATAACAATGATGTTCGCATCATGTTCTAAGCATATCCTACCAACATTCGTCGAAGTATATCCTTTTTAGTATATGCGTAGTACAAGCATAGCATGTACCATAAAAAACATTCTAAATTTCATGTTCTTTGCATGTGCCTCAAAGAATATTCTTGCACCGAATATACTGAGCACATTCGGGTACGTAGTATCTCGGAATGTTCGTAAAAGTTTATTCTTAGAATATACCTTAATCGAATATTCTTAGTATATGCGTAAGTATATGCAAAAGTATATGCTTAACACATACTTGTATATACTTTTAAAATATCTTAAAAATAATATACTGTATGTACCTATAGGAAGAAGAATAATGTTAGCCTATATAGATTATCAACTTCGCGTTAAGAATAATTAATCAAATTTATCTATTTTGGTAGGCACTAGTGAACTATCTAATTCATTTTTTTAAACCGTTTTAATTGTATGGTAAAAAGTTTAAAACTTAATTCTATTGAAGAAAAATGAGAAATTCTCGTTTCGTTTTCAGTTGAAATGAATATACCATTTTGATTTGAGTTTATACCATACCTAAGTATTTTTACCTATAATTTTCGGGAATCCGGAAACGGCCATTCTGACCCTTGCATTGCATTTTATACCTGCACAAGGGAAGGGGGTAGGTAACAAAAGAGCAAAATATGAAAATAGTTTCCAGTACAGTTATGCATGCATTTATGTCTACGCTGTTAGGTAGGACCAAGTATTTCTAGCTACAAGGACTAAAACATTTTTAAGAACATAAAAAGCAGTTTGAAAATAATAAATTCATATTGGTACTTCAATATTTCCTAAATACCTAGTAAGTAAAAGTATGTATAATGTATATAGATACCTATAAATTTTAGTAATTTACATACATATTATATATATTTGGCTATTATATAATTATATAAGCAGCATTTTTATTTTGATGTGCACATAATAACTAAATATATTACTTATATTTTATATATAGGCTACTTACCCATATAATATTTATTATACATAGGTACCTATATAACTAACTAAAGTTTATATATTTTATACTTACTTTTTACGTAATATTGTAGAATGTATAATAACTACATTCTCATATGCAATTAGAATATGTAAATATAATATATTAGTAGAACCAAAGAATACTAACACACCCAGTGGGTGTGTTAGTATTCTTTGGTAGAACCTATAGGATGAGATTGGGTGATGTTGAAAACATACTTCTGAGAAATACAGCACATCCTTGGAATATTCTTCCCATATACTAAAAATATGTGCGATAGTACATTCTAAGTATATATATAGAAGGTATATAGCACTTCCTTGGAATATTCTTCCCATATACTAAAAATATGTGCGATAGTACATTCTAAGTATATAACTAGAAGGTATATAGCACTTCCTTGGAATATTCTTCCCATATACTAAAAATATGTGCGATAGTACATTCTAAGTATATAAAAATAGAAGGTTTATAGCACCTCCTTAGAATCTTCTAAAAAGTATGTTCTTGGTATATACTGAAAAGAAGTGCGGTAGTACATTCTAAGTATATACATAGAACGTTTAAGTACTGTAATGTAGTATATACTCAGTATATGCTCTGCACATTCGCAATGGTAATTACGCATATTCTAAGTATATACTTTTTCTGAAAAGTATGTTCTATGAATCTACTAAGAACATGAAATTGTTATGTGGGTAGTTAGGTGTTAATTTCAATATTTTATAAATGCTAGAATATTCCACAGGGTGATGCAAACTTTAAGAAAAAACAGTTTGATTCGCGCACCCGGTATACAATGAAAATTTACCTGTTTAGCAACAATAATATTATAGCAATATTGTCAAGGAATAAGGCTATATAACATATTAAAAAAATCACTTAAATCGGACAACAGGTTTAGGAGATATAAGACATCAAAAATGACCCATTTTTAAGGTGGCCGGTTAATTTTGGCCCAGAGTGTATAGTATTTTTACTATAAAAGCGATATTACGTAGGTCAATATTTTTGACGTAAGAGAACTGTCAAAAACTAGAATGTGACTTTTCTTATTGCCATGTTTATAATAAACATGGCAATAAGAAAGTCACATTCTAATGTTTTGACAGTTCTCTTACGTCAAAAATTTTGACCTACGTAATATCGCTTTTGTAGTAAAAATACTATATGTATGTTCCTGTTAGTAGGTTGAGTTTTTTTAAATTATCTCTACATGAATCCCTGTATTTCAAGTTAAGTACAGTTCTGATACTGATTCTTTTTTGTAATATAAAAACCTGTTCAGCCATACTACTTTCCCCCCAGAAAATTATTCCAAAAATCGCAATACAGAATGAAAATTTGAAAAAAAAAATATATACCTAGGTAACTAACTCGTTTACATTTTTCGTCCAAATAATTTGCTGTTATTCTGAAAGAGTAGCAGATAGATGCTAATTTGTTACAGATCTCATTTATATACACTCAAAATCTAAATGTTGGTCAATATGTAGGTACCCAGAAATTTTGTGCTTTGCTATAGTGTAGGTACCTAGTGTAACCATTTGCGATTTAATTGAAACAGTTTCTGGTAAGGCACTATTATTTATTTTAGTGACGAAACAGATATAATTTGTTTTTTCTCTGTTCACTATGAGTTTATTCATGTTGAGCCATCTCTGTCCTTTCTCTAACATATTATTAGCGATACGATAGGTATTCAATAAATTATTTAAGGATGACTCTATAGTTAGGGGCTGTCCATTAATCACGTGAGGATCGAAAGGGGGGGAGGGTTCCATAAAAAATCACGAAAAATCACAAGGGGGGTCTAATAATAATATCACGTGTATTTATTTATTAAGGAAAATGCCCGAAACTCAACTGAAAAGTGGCGTTACATGTATTTATTTTTTCGTCAAATGCACACAATAATCGAAAGTGGCATTGATGTGGCTGATAAAAAAAATCATTTCTCATTCTAATATTATATAAACCAACAACACATTAATTTTCTTTGGTTCCACCCAAATTTCTGTAGCGACACGGGATACTTTACATGGTAAGTATTTTAAGTGTGTAAGATAAGAAAGGACTCTTACGAATTCTTTTGTTTTAAATGCCCCACCAGATGTTTCCACTTAGGAATACTGGTCAGGACTCTGCCGTCTTCGATATGGGCTTTTAGTCTTAACATGTATTATAGATACCTACTATCTGATAAATTGGTACAGTAGTGGGAGTTATTCTGTTGTTTTGGCACTGAATATCTACGAATCTATATAAGAATCGGAGGCACATTTCTTCTTATTGGATCTTAACAATAGAGTATTTGACATATATTCAAACATGTTTATTGTTACAAAATTTTGGACAGGGTGATCAAAATATTATACTATTCTATTAACAAACTCAATATTTTAGCTCATGTATCAATACTTCAAAAGTCTTGCCCATGCCCTACACAACTTTGTCAAGCATGATCTAGACCCTAGAGCAATATTTATCTTTACAAAATGCACCTGGTATAAGCGCGTTCAATCGCGTTGAGAGAAGAATGGCGCCTTTCAGCCGGGAATTATCTGGACTTACACTTTCGCATGATTCCTGTGGAACTCATTTGGATGAACAAGGGAGAACAAGAGATCATGGACCTTGAAAAAAAGAACTTTCAGAAGGCTGGTGAAGTTTTCTCAGAAGTATAGAGTAATATGGTTATTGACGGCCATGGCGTCGTAGCAGAGTATGTCAAGCCAGATAACATTGTTGAAAGTTTTATTCCAGATCTGTCTTCCCAGCAGAGGTATAGCGATGAGCATGTGTGAGAAAGTCAATATTTGCTATAGGTATATAATATGCGGAGTTCTATACGATTCATTCTTTCGGAACGCTTCGTTATACCTCCTTACCCGATTTTGCAGTCGTCCGGTGGCCTATATATTCAAGAGCATGATGAATGATGATAAGATCCATCATGCTCCATTTCTTCTGAGACAGTCTCTCTAAATTACTCCAATGTATGAAGGCTTCGGCAAATTGATTTATGACCCGTATTGCCCTAGCCTGCAGAAGGATCATCAGATACTTTTGAAAGGGCATGTCAGCGGTGTGCACTGGACTTCTGTACAAAGAAAAAAGCTAAAGCGCATGTGAATACTTGTCACAAGCAACTGAATCTGAGAAATAACACTCTAGAGACGTACAATGTTCGTCCTTCCTGCATCCTCACGCGACGATCGAACGGTAGATCGAGAGAGATTATCTGCGTAGTGCGCGAAAATGATGACGCCGAATGGCTTGATGAAACCATGAAACTGATGTCGATCTTCAACAAAGCACTGTGTCAACAACTGACTTGCTAGATGCTTATCCAGTTGGTGTTAAATAAAGTCTTGCTCATTAGTGATCTCACAATACCGTACATTAAATAATGTTTATGTATAATACATTTAGTATTTAATACTAATTTAGTATAAAAATGTTTTTCGCATTTTTTTCATTATTTTTGTCAGTCAAAAACAACCTGCAACCTTTCTGTCTACCTCTAAAGGCTATTATTGTAGTCTTTAATTTTTTATAAAAAAATTAGATGATACTTATCTACCTACTATACGTGTATTTTATAGATATAAAAATAGATTTTTTGTAGATCCTAAAAATTACACGTGATATAGGGGGTAGGGAGTAAGTCTTAAACCTCACCATGTATCACCAATGGGGAGGGGGGGGGGAGTTAAAAAATGCCAAAAAAAATGTCAAAAAAACCATCACGTGATTAATGGACGGCCCCTTAAAATGTTGTATGTATCATCTGCAAATTCCACAATAAGATGGTGACCAACTTATTTTTTGTTCAACACTTTGCAAGTAGGTGTACTTCATAGGTGAAAAAAACAGGAGAAAAAACGATAAAAACTGTATTTTCTTTAACATATTTTTCTTCGGAGTGGATTTTTTTTGCTAACTGAGGATGTTCGTCTAATAATGTAGCCACATCCGAACAGCTTTCATTTTGCATATTAAATTTGACTGTTATGACAGATAATGTTTTTACAGAAAGTTGCGACTTCTGACTGCTCCAATAATCATTCCCTAGTGAAAATACCCTTTCAACAGCGGCATTAGTGCCTGGACAACATAAGGAAATTTCCGTTAAAACTTTTAAATTTTTATGTGGGATATGATATAATATGTTCTTCTCTAAAATGCCGAAAGATTTCTACCCGTCTTTGTCAAATCCTATTTTCTCATCGTTCCATTTCTTCAAGTTTTGTTCATTTAGATATAAATTTACTCTTCGAATTTCTTCAAAGAAACTACAATGAACGGAAACTCTTTACCACCCTGGCGTGCTGGAAACGGCAAGCAATATGCACGTGTGAAATTCAAATCACTGTCAAAATAATTTTAAATATTTAATTAATAAAATTGAAATAAAATAATATAAAAAATGTTTTAGAAATATCAATGAGTATAAAATTATATACCTAAATGAGTACTTTCAGAGTAGGTACAGGATTTGAAAAGAGTACGGTTTGCGAAAAAAGAGGGCAAAACTCAGTAAATGAGTACAGTTGGTCACCTTATTGTTATCTGTAATTTCTGAAGTTAAATCATTTAAGTACCTACATAAAAAACAAAGAGAAGAGGACTCATAATACTTCCCTGAGGAATTCCCACCGAAATGAGATCTTCATCAGAGAAGCAATTATTTCCCCCGTACTCAATTTTTACTTTCGGTTTGATACAATAGGTATGATTTTATCCAATTATAACTCGGCCCTCTAATATCAGTATATATACCTAGTATTTCGTGATTTAAAGTATCAAATGCCTTTGATAAATCTAAAAATATGCCCATGGATATATATCTGGTTTCATATCCCTCATTTATCTTTGTTATAAAATTATAAATGGCAGTTTCTATAGATTTTCCCTTAAGGTGCCCATAAGTTGTGCATGGCATAAAACAGACCTTCACTATAGAAAAAACAAGAAGCCTGACACACATGATTGTTTCAGAAATCTTAGATGATGGGAAGAGGCTTAATTATTGGATGATAATTTTCCAGTAAAGTGGCATCACCTTTTTTGTGCACTGGTTTTATTACAGCCATTTTTAAGTTGTTTGGAAATAACCCATTTATGAAAATATTGGCTATTTTTTACGTTTTCTGTGTTATTCCTTTAAATTTTACTTTGCATTTATATATAAAAAAAAGTTGTTTTTAAAACTCTTTAGCGATGTATTAGTAGTAATCTGCTTATAATATAATATTTTGTGAATTCCTGTCGAAGGCCGACATGATCAAAAAAAAGAAGACAAATCATGTGACGGCAATAAATCTGTCTTTTAACTTCTTCGAGTTCTTCGGGTGCAAAGATGGCAACGTTCATATCCACCGAGAGAGGTAACAGAAAATTACTTTATGAAGGCTACTCATACAACAAAGTAGGTAATTATTTTGAAAAAATTTATTGGCGATGCGATCAGTTGAGAGAAAATTGCAGGGCTACAGCAATAACTAATGCTGTAAATGAAGTGAGACTTGGAAAAGTACACAACCATGCTCCCTCTCTCACTGAAGTTGAAGTAAAATGTGTAAAGCACACTATCAGGCAACAAGCAGCGTCTACAAGTTCTACAGCAAGGGATGTTGTAAGCAGCGCCCTGCAAGGAATATCAGACGGGGTGAAGGTACATCTTCCGAAACTCAGAAACTTGGAGAAGACGGTGAGTAGAAAACGCCAACGAAGTGCAATTATCCCCCGTGTACCTCACTCCTTTAGGGAACTAATTATTCCAGAGGACCTAAAGAGAACCAAAACATCAACCCCTCAGGATTTTATTCTAAGCGATAGTGGAATAGAGGATCGAAACCGTATAATTATATTTAGTTGTAATTTAGACCTTAATCGTTTAATCCAATGTCAGACATGGCTTGTCGATGGCACGTTTAAAAGTGCTCCAAATCTGTGGTACCAACTGTGGATTATACACGGGGTCTTTCACAATAAAGCAATACCCTTCATATATGCATTTTTTGCCTAACAAAAATGAAGTTACATACGAGCGAACTTTGATAAAAATTTTCCAGAAAATTGACACAATTCGACATGGAGCAAGACCTAATACAATCGTAATTGATTTTGAGATGGCAGTTGTTAACACCTTTAGGCGGCTAGTCCCAAATATTAGAATTCATGGTTGTTTTTTTCATTTTTGTCAAGCAGTTTGGCGTAAAGTGCAGCATTTAGGTTTTGTGCAATTATATAAAGAAGATGATTATTTTAAAACGTTAATAAAATCATTTTGTGCTCTTTCGTTTGTGCCACCGGCAGAGGTTTCCCAAGTATTTGAACTACTAGAGACTGAGTTAATTGAAAGCTTCGGAGAAGATGAAAGATGCCATAGTTTTATTGATTATTTTATCGCAACCTGGGTTGGACGTACAATTCCGCAAAGAAATCCATGTTTTGCAATTGGCATGTGGAATTGCAATAATATTACTCTGGAAGGGTTACCCAGGACAACAAACGCAGCTGAATCATGGCACCATGCATTTTCTACCATATTCAGCTGCAAACATCCGAACCCTTACTTAGTAATAAAAAAGCTACTACACGAACAGTTACGAGGGGACTACCAATGTATTCGGCTGGAAGCAGGACTAGATCCACCACGGCCGAATAAGTACCAGAGGGCAAATGAGCGGCTACAGGATTTACTAAGAAATTACGAAAATATGCCGTTATTTGAATTTTTAGAGGAGTGTGGCCGCCATGTGCATTATGTCTAATAATGTATAAATAATTGTATAAAAAATGTACTTTTAATAAAACATATTTGTATTTTTTATGAATTTTTCATGATATGAGTACCTATCCACAAGCCAATGAAAAACTCTTTTTTTAAAGTCAATCACAGTGAATGGTAAAGTGTTCTTCATTCTCCCTGTCTTTTTCCTTTTTTTTTCATAGATTTTATTGATATTACTACTTCATCACTACTTTTATCCAAATAACAGAGCCATACAACAAAGCTTGAACAAAATACTACAACAAACAGAATGGAGCTATGAAGTTAACATTCTCTGAAGCACTAGAATTTTGTATGGTTCACAGACTTTAAAAGGAACTATCATCGTTCTTTCACCTGTGCTCGTGACCTTCATCGTCTTTCTCCCTTGCATCCAATCAGAACATGTTGTTAAAGTGATTCTCATCTTATTTCCCTCTTGGCCGTGCACAGGCTGCTCTTTCTAAGCTAACAGATGACGCAAGAATTGCAAAATGACCAAAAATTTGACATTCATATTTTTCCCCCTAACCTTTCATATTACAATACAATATTAAAGTAATTCGCTATGTTAACCCTTAAACGCCCAACCTTTTTTAGGTTCCATGTACGCCCAAGGGTGGGTAAAAAATGTCCACCTCGAAAATAGCTAATATATTTATTGAGAGTTGTTGAAAATGGATTAAACTTAAGAATCTTATGCTTAATAAACACAGCAAAATATTAATATAAACAATTTACAAACCTTACAACAAAATTACAATGTACATCAAAATTAACATACCAGTAAAAGCCAGTAATTCAGATTTGTCGATTTTCTCCATATTCTTTCTTTCAGCCTCCTCATTGGCGGATAATTATGTAGATTATGTAATTATACATCGATAATTATATGGATTATCTTCCTACCAACGAGAAATTATATAGAAACCTTTAGTAACAAGTTTTGCCAAGGGTGTACTTTTTATGCCCAGCCATATTTAACTCAAGATGCTGCTTTTATTTTCAAAAATATTGGTAGAACCAAATTAACATTCGATAATGGGTTGTCTTTTTAACAATAAATAATTTTTAAAAAAAATTTAAACACGTAATAAATATGTTACAAGGGAATACGCATTAGGTGGACATTTTTTACCCACCCTTGGGCGTTTAAGGGTTAAGTCACAACGACGATCTCTCGTGGATTTCGGCTGAACTAGTTTTAGGGTGTTTTCAACGTCAACAAACGCTGAGCGCACATGCATTTGAAAGAAGTAGGTAATATTCATTATTTATTTTTATATGTTTTAAATTGGACAATATAAAATGATGAACATGGAATCTTCACCTTTCAATAAAAGTTGGTGTAGATGTTGTATATGTTACAGTACGTATCCATACAAGGGCGAACCCCGCTCCGTGTAGCAGCTCCACATAGTGGATATGTCAGTGAACCCTGCTCGGCGATCATCCTTTTCGATTCAACCGGTTTAGGTGTATATGTAGGGGAGCTCACACCATATCCATTCGAGCTGGGTTCATCCTTGTATGGATACGTGACTTTACAGTTCTATCCAGTTGGAGTAGACTATTCCTAGGTCAAGTCAACTCAAACAGCTGGTTTTAGTAAAAATTGATTATAAATCTAAAATGAAGATTTTTATTTAACATTTACTAGTAAAAGTAGACCCCAACTAGAAAAAGTATACTCTTCCCAGTACCATTTAGTAAGAGTTGATTCACAAAAACAACCGATTCTAGAAATTAAATGTTACTGGATATGTTCAAATCATGATAAGCAGTTGAAACAGTCAAAACAAAAAGACGCGCACTCATCAAAACAGCATGTGAGATTAAACTTATATTTATTTATTTATTATTTATTTACGGACCGAAGTCCATTAGTACATGATACAATTAAAAATTTTTTTTTTTTTACAATTAAAATGTCACACAAATTAGAAAAATAAGATCTAGTAGATACAAAATTGGTAAATACATAACAAACAATAATAAGAATAAACTTACTTGCTCTCATTCAACAATCGAGAGCTAGAACATTTTGAAATTGACAAATACAACTTATCCTAGAACAAAGACAATAACAGTAGTTGACAAATCAGTCTTGAAATTAGAACATTAAGTTAAGTATAAATATAATTGTGTGGAAAAATATATATATATATATATATATTCTACATTTACTGAATCGATCCAGGAATATTCAACTCAAACTAGTAAGAGTTGATTCTATTTTTCCTGCGATCTACTTTTACTATGGTTATTTATTCTGTGCTTTTACCAACAAGGGCTAGGAAGAGTCTACTTAAACTAGTAAAAGTTGAATTAAATTTTTCAAATCAACTCTTACTGCTTGTTTTAGTTGACTTGAACCAGTGGTGTCACAGCAAAATTAGCAGTGCCGGAACGCACTTTAACTTTTTTACAAGTAAAATATTAGTCTATGTTTTTTTAATACAAGTTACCTACGTTTGCATATTTTATTTATTATGTTTTCTATAATCCGTGTTTTATTTACAAAACCTAAATTCTCTATTTATTTTTTTTCTTTTCTTAACCAGTGCCGGAACAGCGTTCCGGCACCATGACACCACTGACTTGAACCAGAAATAGTCAACTCTAACTGAGAATCAACTTGAACTGTAACATTTATATAATATTTTTTACATAGGGCTTTTTATCGATTGTCATTTGTTTCGAGCTTTCCTCACATTTTGTATAATTCGAGTATATTAATATAGGGCTTTTCATTTACAGTCATTTGTTTCAAGCTTCTATCATGTGCCACATAATATTAATATATCTACGCCATACGTTATTGGTATATAACAATGATACAAACCAAAGACATATGATGTAGATATATTAATATTATGTGACACATGACAGGAGCTCGAAACAAATGACAATAGATGAAAAGCCCTATAATACAAGGATTATACAACATATGATAGCAGCTCAAAACAAATGGCAGTCAAGGAAAAGCCCTATTCTAACAGTCTGAAGCCATTGTTGCTTCTTTTATTTTCTCCATGTATACCTATTGCTTTGCCTGTTTCCTCATTCTTTATGATTAGTCTAGCATTTACTAGCTATTACTATTAATAATTGTTTACAATCACCATTACATACCATTAATTTTAAGAAAATGTTTTTCTGATGAATTTTCATTAAGATTTATTTATATAAAGGATTCTCCCCCATGTTATAAATATTACAATGGTATACATACCTACATTTTCAGGGTATAAAATTGCAATTGTATTTACATAAATTTCTCTTTAGAATATGTATATTATAGTACCTATAATCTATTATAATTAAAAATATTTATTGTGATTATTTACAAATTTAGATACAATTTGATCTAGATTTATTAGATTGTAAAAATGAATTGAATTATTGTAACTTAATTGATTACTGCCCATTTCAGAAGTTTCCAAACTACTGGCAATCTCCACTGCTCTGTCCAAGTCTAGATTCCTGGTGCCCAATAGTCTTGCTTGTATTCTTTTGGAACATAATCCAAAAACAAATTGGTTCCTTATGGCAGACTTTAGATGTGCTTGAAAATTGCAATTTATATAGAAATTATGGACAACATCAAGTTTAGGGCAACCAAACATAACCAATTTGTAGTTGACATTTGAGGTAATCTAAAAACACTGACAGTGTTGCCATGTTGTAAAATATTTCTTACTGTAACATCTAAAATTCAAAATTGAATAGAACACAATATATAATTTAAAAATCGAAAACAAATGTAAAGTGCACTTTACATCAACAATAAATTGAACAAGAAATTGACAAAGTTATTCAAGGTCAAATTTGACTTATACAAAACACCCAATTTTGCCGTGAATAAAAAGAAAATAAAGAAATTTGACAAAATAAAACATATCCAATTGTTCTATTTCATCAAATTCCTTTATTTTCTTTTACAAACCATACATTTTGTACACGTTAAATTTGGCCTTGAATAACTTTGTCAATTTCTTGTTCAATTTATTGTTGATGTAAAGTGGACATTAGATATAAATCAGAAAATATATTAAAAGCATTAAAATTATATAAAAATCAATAGTGGCAATGGTTAATAGAAACACTAAACAATGTGAAGATTTCTAAACTGTAACTAATAAAATATCTAAAATACTAAATAGTAATAAAAAGAAACTAACTTAAACTGTAGACTGTAAACTCTAACTAATAAAATATCTAAAATGCTAAATAGTAATAAAAAGAAACTAACTTAAATGAATTAACTAACCTATGAAATAAACATCTAAATTATAAAAAAAAAACATTTTAAACAAGGTCTAAATTCATATGTCTAAATTATAAACAGATATGGCAACACTGTTCACAAAATTCATGCTGTTGCATGCATGGCCGTTGCCCTAAACTTTATGTTGTATGCACTGATTCTCCTTCTACTTGCTGTCTGCATTTAAATCTGTAAGTTTCAGCAATTTCCAAAGTAACAGGATTGTAAAATTGTCCATTTTTAACAACTTCGTCCTATATTTTATCTAGCATCTGCTAGTTATACGTTATACACATATTTTAGAAATATATACTCTACTTTTCCAAAAACTACTTTATATTTTATTTCTATGATCTATTTTTATTATAATTATATATCATTTTAATAGGTTAGGTAGGTAAATCAAATCTTCTCTTTTTCTTCCCATTTGTAATACAAACTTATTATCCAACAAACATAAAAGTATAAATACTGTATATATTTATATTACTCTTATATTATATTTGTGGGATAATACATGTTCTATACTTTTTAATCGATATAATACATATAATAACGATATCATTAATTCAATTTCTAATTATATTATGTATAAATATTATTCTCAATATGTATGTGAGTTGGTGTGTATATGAATAGGGTTGTATCCAACTTGGCGTGACTTGGTGATAATAGGTCTGTTCCTTTGTTTTAAGTGTAACACTAGTTCTTGAAAAGTGTAAGAAAAGTGTAAAAGTGTTACACTTTCTTGTTTCTTTGTTTTTCTAGTGTTTACACTTTTTTTCACGATACACTCAACTTCTGTCGTAGAACGCGTACAACTCGTTTCTTTGAAATGCTGTAGGAAAAAAAGTGTAACACTTTTCTACACCTACCTCCGAGACGGTGGTGGATATTACACTCGTCCTGCGCAGTATCATCCAACCGGAGCCAGCTGTTTAGCCGTTAAATGTGTTTGTTTACAAAAAAGATATATTTCTTTTTAGTTTAATTTAAACTAGATTTATAAATTGAAAAAACTAAAGTAGCTACAAGTTTTAATTTAATTTTGCTTAACCTCCGAGTGGCACTTTCCTGTAATTTTAAAATTATCACTTTTCAGTGATTTTTTTAATATGCTTTTATGTCCTTAAGTTCAACAAAGCATTTCCTTTAATTACAATTAAGCCAAAACATCGCAAATCCTGGGCCCTGGACTACTAAAGGTATCCGGTATCCGCATATCAGCCATGAATATGCGTTCACTACTCTACATCAAGAAATTTACTTTCCAATGGCTCTGTCACTGAATATATCAGCAAGTATAGGAAAACCTATTTAAAACTTATACAATCAGCTAAAAAATCGTACTATCAAAATTGTCTGAGAAGCTCTAAAAGTGTTGCAAAAGAAACTTAGTCCATAATAAACGATCTTCGAAATAAAATTCACCCAGCTTAAGCATTTTTCCTTTCAGACCCTGGAAATCTAAATGAATACTTTGTTAATGTGAGTAAAAATATAACATCAACAGCTTCGTGCAATTGTACTTGAGACACTGTGTCAGGTGAGGTGTTTGAAAATTTGAGTAACTTGATTCTGGGGTGTGAATTTCTAAAACTTTTAAGTGTGGTTTTTAACCGTTGAGAAAAATTATTTATTTAGTGTTGTGTTTATAATTTAATATATGTTTTAAAATGAGTTTTGTTTTATTTTTTGAGAAAAAATTAAAAATACAGCATACTTACAGTACTTTTTTTGAAATGCTATTTTCCAAAGTTTATAAAATTTCTTACGCTCGATTTTATATTAATAAAGTTAAAGTGGACTTTAAATTTAAAGTTTTCTTTAACTGTAACAATTGCTTTTTTTAAGGTAACACACACTTTAACTTTATTATGAAATCGAGCGTTAGTCAAAATTCTAAATGCTCAGTAAATAATAACAACAATTAGGTACTTGTATTGAAAACAACATATTTTGTAATTTGAAAAAAAAAACAACATATTTGCAACATAGATAACAAAACAACATGTTTTGTTACGTATTTTAAAAAACTCTCCATCATGCATGCTCCATGAGAAAAGAAAATATAAAACTAATTTCATCCTTATTATGTCTCAGATGGCGTAGCTACTTTTGCTATAACTACTCAATGCTTTGCTACTCTACCTACCTACATACAATTTGTATTGTTTTATCAAAAAACAAGCATTTACATACTCTGCAAATTGTATATTTTTTCTTTGCATTTTCATATGAAAAAACCGCGGTATTTATCTTGAACTTTTTTTGAACAAGGTGCAATACTTAGGTAATATTATTATTAATAAAACAAAGTATACTACATTCGCTCTCGCGAGATTTTTTTTGAGACATTCGGAATAGGAAACGTACAACACAAAAATTCCTACCTCACACTATTAACTGCTAAAATCAACTCAAATCAACTTAATCTTTCATTAAAAAAAGAAGAAATATTAGAAATAGTGGGAGTGTCTACTAATCTCATAAAATTTTGTGAAGTTTATTTCTACAAAATATTTTTATTTTGTACAATAAATAATTTTCTCATTTGCTATCAATACATTATAATGGTTTAAATAAATAAATATTGATTGGCGTAAGGTTTATGTTATTTTTATGTCTGTTTACTATTAATAATATTGGATATGAGCAGGTGCGTTGGTTTTGTAGTAATTTCCAGTCACTTCTGACAACTGAATTTTTCAAAAAAGAAATTACTAACGTCAGTGTCAAAAAAAATCTCGCGAGAGCGAATGTAGTATATATTAAAATACAATGTTAAAAACTTTAATAATATTAGCAATATTTAAAAACTTCAATATATTATATTATAGTATACATATTATGAATCAGTAGAAACGATTATATTTAAATTTGGTAAATTATAACTCCAATCGACCAGAGCAGGACCACACAACCCAAAACACAAGTACGCAAATATGGTTGTGTGAAGCGTGGCTCGAAGCCGTGCAATTTACGAGACTCGCTCGATCTGTAGATCCTTGTGTCCTCATCTCGCCAATTAATGATTCTTTTGAGAAAGGTAAATTTCCAGAGTACCTAAAGACAGCTATCATTATTCCTCTTCATAAGGGTGGTGAAAAATCTAATTCCTGCAAGTATATACCTATTGCATTACTACCGGTACTCCAAAATTATTGAGAGACTCATAAAAGCATGACTTATGTCCTTTCTTGTTGAAAACAACATTTTATTACAAAAGTTCGGCTTTTTAAATAATAAATGTACTGCTGATGACATGTTTTCTGTACTACATGAGGTTTATCAAGCACTGAGCAATAATCTTCACACTGCCACTGTTTTTTGTGACTATGCCAAAGCTTTTGATTGTGTAAATCATGAAATTTTGATAAAAATAACTAAATTTCTATGGAATTCGAAGAATTTCTTTGAATTGGTTTCAATCTTACTTGGATAGTTGGAAACAACTGGTTAGAGCAAATAATACAGACTTTAGTCTCCAAAATATTGTATGTGGGGGTCCTCTACAAACCACAAGGTTCAGTATCAGGTCCTCTACTTTTCCTTACGTTTATTAATGACATCCCTAGTTTAAAAATTAATGGAAAAAATTTTCTTTTTGCTGATGATACCAGTATTACTTGGAGCAACTCAAATATTGCTACTATACCTTCTGATCTACTCACGATAAAAACCTGGTCCGATTCTAATTTACCTTTTTTTAACATAAAACAGTAGCATTATCCTATACAGGAGCTCGTCAATCTTTACCTCTTAACACATTCACAGACACAACTGCATATGAAGCCACTTACTCCATAAGATGTGTCTACATCTAAAGTGTGTCTGTGAATGTGTTAATAACAGCCAGATCAGTATCGTTGATTCTGTAAAGTTTCTTGGTATTTTTTTTAGATAGCAATCTTAAGGGTTAAAAGGGTCTAAAGGGATAAACATTCACTGAAAGCGATATTATCTTTAATACCCGTGGCGCCTTCAACATTTAATGTCTGACTAAATTATTCTTTATAGGCAAAAAAATTTAAGGAATTTTGAATTAATTAGTTTTTAAATAAGTACATTTACCAGCAACAGTTGTAACGTAATTGTGTCAACTCGACAGTATTTAACTAGTTATTTGAATTTAATACCCTAGCTAGGGCATTATTTTTCAAAATAAATATTGAAAAATAACGCCCTAGGGCATTATAATATAACTTACTTTTAAATCATGTACAGTGGAACCTTGATTATCCGTCTCTCCATTAACCATCACCTCTGTTAACCGTCAGGGTACATACAGAAGTTGTATTGAGTTATACATTAGCAATCATTTAAATGCAAAAAAATAAAAAAAAAGGTAATTTGATTTGTGATGAGGACACAAACGGCTATCCATTGCTGACAGATAAAGAACTCATTGAAATGGCAACAAAGGCGGACCAAACCTATTCGGAAGCTGACACAGTAGCTATATTGATGCTTGGACACAAGGAAGCTTGACTGTAGCTATATTGATGAACCTATTGTAACTGACAAAGATTTGCGTAAATAATCTAGAGAAGCTGCATCGCATATGCAATAATTCATCGAGTGGTATTCTCAACAAGAAGAAGCCAATAAAGTAGATTGCATGATCTTATGCCTTATGCCGATTAAGAAATTCAGCCGTCGCAAAATATGAAGCAGCAGTAAAACAAACACAAATTTCAGAATATTTTAAATTGATTCGATTGTATGAAAACAAATCCCTCTTATATTGTCAAACAAACCATACAAATGAAATTTGAGAGTTGTACTATGAATTTTTATTTTTTTTTTAATGTTCTGTTAACCGTCTTTTCGATTATCCGTCATACCCTTGGTCCGGTGCCCTGACAGATAATCGAGGTTCTACTGTAATAATATTAATGTCCGACTGGTATATTATTTGACAAATAATGACATGATTTTGAAGTCAGTTTGATAAATAATGACATGATTTCGAAGTCAGTTAAGTATGATATAATGCCCTAGGCTCTAGGGCATTATTTTGAAAAATTACGCCCTAGGGTATTAAATTTAAATAACTAGTTAAATACTGTCAAGTTGACAAATAACAACCCAAGTAAAACTATGGTTACCACAATTACGTTACGACTATTGCTGGTAAATGTACTTATTTGAAAACTAATTAATTCAAAATTCCTTTAATTTTTTGCCTATAAAAAATAATTTAGTCGGACATTAAATGTTGAAGGCACCACGGGTATTAACGATAATATCGCTTTCAGTCAACTTATATCCCTCAGGCCAAAGGCCCTCGGTATATACACCATTGACCTCAAGTGTTATTATCCTTATAATACCCTTGGTACCTTAACTATAATCTCACAATCAGCCCATAGAAGGTGTCAAACAAATAAAATATTTGGGAATCATACTTGATAATTTATTAACAATTAAACGATTACTTTATTGATTACAGTCAATTTATTTAATGGAAATTAAGGTAATAATAATAATAATGTTTATTCAAAAATAATCAAATATAAAATCTTCCTGAGACTAAAAACATATTTAAGTGTATAATTAACAAGAATTAACATAGGAAGCCACAAGGAAATAAATCTGCACGTAGCTATAGCCCAAAGTAACTCCTGTTATTTATCCAAATCTTTACTAGTCAAACACATTTGTTTTGAAATTCCAGCAGTTTCTTCTTTTTATACCTTTTAAATATCTGGTGGTTGTTCCTAAAACAAAGACATAAATAAAAATTCTACATTGTGTACCATAAAAAAATCATAAAAATGTGGAAAGTATCACAAGAATAAAGAAAAGTCCCAGATATAAAATTCACTATTAAAATAAAAATAGTAAATAATTATTTATATCTGACACTTTTCTTATTGGAACTTCTTTCTGGTAACATCCTTAATCTCTGACTTTTACAATTTATAAGACAAGAGATGATGAATAAAGAAAGGGAAAAGGACTCTGCAGTATACAGTTACATTATGCTTTCATTAATCTAGAAAAAAGATCAGAAAGATAATTCAAAGTCCGAAATTGTAAAAGTCAAAAAGAGATTAAGGATGTACCAGAAAGGGGTTCCAATAAGAAAAGTTTCAGATTTAAATAATTATTTACTATTTTAATAGTGAATTTTGTATCTGGGACTTTTCTCTTTTCTTTAAGAGATATCGCTGAAGCATCCTAATAGTAGATAACTATTTTTGAAATTCCACTTAAATAGACAATTTGATTTCGTTTTGATTCAGAGGTGTGTAGGCAGCTCCACTGGGGACGCCGTAAGGCAGAAACAACTGTCTGGAGATTGTGTATCGCCTCTGGATCGAAAGGAAACATAAACTGTCTCTTCACTATCACAAGAGTATTTTAATATTTTTATTGAATAAAAGTAGTCAAAAAAAAGGACTAGTTGGTGGAGCGAAGAGATAAAAATAGCTGTGAAAGAAAAGAAAGTACCATGGAGAGCTTATCTAGAAAATAACAGTTAATAAGCAAGGAAGCTTGTGAAAGAAAAAGTTAAAAAAGCTAAATTGGAACAGTGGGAGAGATTTGGAGAAAAGATGGAGCAAGACAGTAGTAGGACAAACCAAAAATTGTTCTATTAAGGTCTGAAAAAATGAGAGGTAAATCAGGTAGTACTGTCGTGCAAATAAAAAAAAATAAAATGGAGAAACACTTACCCAACCACAAGATATAGTTAATAGATGGAGTAAATATTCCAGAGTTGAGTAATGAAATAACAATGGAAGAATTAACGGAAGCCATTGCAAAAATGAAAAATGGTAAAGTGGCAGGAATAGATAATATCAAAACACGATTGTTGAAATATATGGGGGAATCTGCATTACACTACTTACACAAATTACTGATAACAATTTGGAAACAGAAACGCATCCCAGAAGATTGGGCAACATCAGTAATGGCTCTTCTGGTAAAGAAGGGAGGTAAAAAAGTAATGTTCAAATTATCGAGGTATTTTCATGCTAAGTGTACTGGCTAAGATTTATGAATGAACACTGGAGATGAGACTGAGAAAGAAAGTGGAACATCAACTAGACGATGCACAAAAAGGTTTCTGACCGGGCACAGTGTCCAAGATCATATCTTTACTATAAGACAATGGAAAAAGCCTTTGACAAGGTACCCGGACATCACATTTGGAAAGGGCTTGAACTGTTCGATGTTGGAGGAGAACTAATTGATGCAAGTAAAATTTATGTACTGGAACATTGTGCGATCATTAAACTGTGAATCAAACAAATTTGCTAATACACAAGGAGTAAGGCAAGGTGGAGTTTTAAGCTCACTGCTATTCATTATATTATATATATGAATGAACCAATAAAAAAAATGCAGTAGAGTCCCGAAAATTAGATTTAGGTTACCATTGATTAAAAAGTATAACTCTGAGTAAATGTGTATCTGCAGATGACATTGCATTGATACCAAGTTCAGAGAAATCTTTACAAAGCAACCTAAATTTATAGACGAGAGAACTTGCAGACAAAGGAATGAAAATAAAATTAGCAAAGACTAAAACTTTACTTATTTCCAAGACACTGAGAGAAATCCATATAAACCTAGACGGAAATTTAGTAGAACATATGAATGATTTTGAATATTTATAAACTATAATAGACAAAAAATGCAAAAAAAATGAACAACAGAATTGCTAAAACATCACGATTATATCACTCCCTCACTACAGGTTTCATTAGCAAAAGAGAAATTAGTGAGAAGACAAAAGGGACAGTATATTATATACCTCCCTTCTCTGCTTCATGGAAGTGAAACATGGCTGGCTTTCCTAATAATTAAGCTTGAATTATCACATCTTTATTATTATTGTAGACATTTAAAATCCTTATTAATTGAATTACATTAAACTTACCACTTACAAAATGTTTACTTTTCATATTTTAATTTTAGTTCCCTTATATCTGTTCTTCTTGTGGCTTTTATCCATTGTCCCCAGCTTTGTTTGGATAATTCATTTAAATGTATTGCATGGGGAGCCTTGGGAACAGTACAAAATAAGACTTTTCCCTGTCTGCCCTACTCCCACAATTTACAACAATACAAGTTACATGTATAAGCTTCCCAAGAAAGAAAAACTGATAACTGCTATGGACTAATTCAGTTCTGTAGGCGATAAACTACTTTATATTTGATTTGCTGCACAATCGACAATAAAAACAAACAGGATATTCTTTACAAATGTAAATATTAGGATTAATTAGGTTATGTTATGTTATGTGCCCCCAGTTAGAGGAGCGCCTAAAAGGAGGACTTCGCAGATCGTGCCGTGACGTCACACGTAACAGATAAGGAGTGACCTCATACGGTCAAACGTCACCAATTATGTCAAAGTCAGATGTTGCAATGTTGGTGATTTAATTAAACTGATTTTTGTGTTTATTTTTATTGCAACTTCTAATAAATTATACAATATCGATTCACATAATAATAATCAAGATGATTTTATTTTCATCGTGGAAGAAGGAAATGTATGTAAATCAGAATTAATAAAAATAATTATATAAAATCATGAAGTAGACACACAATAATCAGAAAACAATATTGTTTTAAAAAGAAAACATTCAAAAATATGGATTGGTGAAGAAGTAAAAACAAAATGAAAAAGTTTACTGAAGAGTTTGAACAAGAGGTTAATCAGTTTTAAATAAATATATCTATTATATTACCTACATAGTTGAAAACTTTTGATATGTAAGTAAACAAGACCAATCAATAACAAGACAAAGAAAAGTTAAATAAACACATGATAGGATGATAGCTAATGAAACAGAAAAAGTGGACTATTATTCAATTATGTAAAAATTTGTTAATGTTGGGAAAACTTTGAAAGCCTTACAATACTGCAGTAGTAAAAATGAAAGATTACCCATGAACGAACATATAAAACGCTGTATTTTTCTGTCACCCTGTCACAAAAAAATGGCCAAAGCAAGTACATGTAATACTTATAAGCAGTCCTTACAGTATTGGTACTAGTTCATTATTTTCTGGAACAGAAAAGATGTGTTTATGATTGATCGCTCATGGGTAATCTTTCATTTTTCCTACTATATTATATAAATATATTCCAATCCAATTATTGGTACCTATATTGAATAGTAGGCTAGGACTAAACCAATTGGTTATATCAAAAGACAATAATTTTTTAATATTGTACAGGGTGTAACAAAAATACAGGTCATAAATTTACTATGAACCTAACTTATCTTACTATAAATGTGCACATAAAAAAAGTTACAGCCATTTGAAGTTATAAAGTGAAAATCAATTTTTTCCAATATATCGAAAACTATTAGAGATTTTTTATTGAAAATGGATATGTGGTATTCTTATGGCAGTAGTATCTTAAGGGCACCCAAAGTCCCATTTAACGACAATGTTAACATTATGTCACATATATCTGTAACCAAAGCACTTAGAGACCTAATTCTTTTTTTATTTTGAAACTACATTTTAGTGCGGCGTACATTTTTGTAAAGTTGGAGTGAAAGAAACTTTTATTTTAAAATTTTTTAAAATACTCCTACAAAACACTCAAAAAAGTTTAGATTTTATTTTTTATTTTACTTGTTTTTGTACATTTTGCAATAAAACTTTACGTGGCACTTGATATTGTCCATCTACAACTACTGTAAAAATTTGGACCTTCTATCATCTAAGGATCCAGAGATATTTGACATCAAAAGTGAAAAACCTAGTAATTTGGGAAATCGCAAAAACATAAAACACTCTAATAGGCTATAAAGCTACCGGTACACAGTAAGTTGAGTGCAGACGTTCAGAAAACAAATAATTTTGACATATTTGTATATGGTTAAGTACGATTATGGAGACTTGGTAATAATATGAAAATTTATTTATGATTTACATTTTTAGGTATATTTTGAACCATATTAAAAACGAAGCCATATCTCGATAAAAGGTGCCTTATTGAAAAAATACAAAGAGGCAAACAAGTTTTAAAAACACTGTGTTCAACTAATGGTACCGCAGTAATAGTTTAATTGGAACATACACAAACATTTGGGGAGTTTAAAGGAACCAAACCCCCATAAAGTTTTTATGTAAATGTATTAAAAAAGAAGCCGCAACTCGATAAAAACTGCTTTATCGAAAAAAGAAAGCTTTAAAAATATTGAATTTAACTAATATGGTACCACAATAATTTAATTGGAACATACACAAAAGTTTGGGGGAGTTTAAGGGAACAAAACCCCCATAAATTTTTTTATGAGGTGCACAAATTTCACTATAATTTGAGATTTTAAGATTTTCCTGCCATAAGAATGTCACATGTCCATTTTCAATAAAAAATCTCTAATAGTTTTTGATATATTCGAAAAAATCGATTTTCGTTTTGTAACTTCAAAGGGCCGTAACTGTTTTTATGTGCATATTTGTACTAAGCTAAGTTAGTTACATTCAAACTATTTTTGGTCCCAGAATATGCGATTTAATTTATGACCTGTATTTTCGTTACACTCTGTATAATTTATATGGCAAAATTGAAGAATCCAATAACGGGAATAAAATCTAATTTTAATATTTGTTATTACCTACCTTTCTCATATACCTATGTATATGAGAATTATACCTATACCTATATACCTATGTATAAATAAAAAAATTAATTACAGATATTGCAATCATGTAGATGGAATCCCGCATTCTTTAAGAAAAAAAAAAGCAATTTCCAGAAGGATATAATAAGAAGCAATAATAAAATAAAGTAGATAATGCAAGAAAGAACAAAGCCATTATTTAACATAGCTCAACAACTTCACATAGAAAAAGATGAGGAAAGGGCACAACAGAAGTATGCCAGATAAAAGGGTAGAAGGGAGACACAGATAAGAAGTGGATTTATTCAATTTAAAAATTAAACTGCAAATGACAAATAAATAAATAATAAAAAAATCATAGGTGTATATTAATCATTTTTCTATTTCCCCATGTCCCATAACACAAAAATATTCTATAAGGTTAGAAAACATCTCCAAAATTATCTTCATTTTGATCTCTCTCTCTGTGTGTATGATATGGATTATTTCTGTGCGATATAACAATTGAATCAGTTCAAGTGTGTTCCACTTACATTATCTAAAATACAAAACGTCTTCTTCCATATACAAAAAGGATGTATTTATGGTTAGTATGGATGGTTTAGTGAACTCATTAAAAATAGCGTCAGTAGATAATCAGACTGTCCAAGTAACAGATATTTGTTACCATTACTACCATTTGCAAATTACTACGATTTGAATTTAAACAGCAATAATACAGAATTATTTATATTTGGCACAAAAAATATGTATAAAAGTATTGTTTTAAAGTATTTAAAACATATCCAGGAAGCATCACGAAATTGTCAATCAGTCTTCCCATATCCTATATATTTATTGAAAATTTTGAGAATTTTATTATACATGCAGTACATGTTTTAGATGTTTATTGTTTTATAACTTTGTACAGTAGGAAAAATGAAAGAATACCCATGAACGATCACATCAATCACTTATTTTGTATTTGCTGTCTTTCTATAACAAACGTTTGTTATTTATAGAAAAAGACAGCAAATACAAAATAAGTGATAGATGTGATCGTTCATGGGTATTCTTTCATTTTTCTGACTGTATCCTTTTTTTACAAGGTACATTTTTGAGAATCATGAGCATCTATAATCTGACATTCTAGCTACACACTATAGGTTTATATTCTCAAATTATGATCCAACATCTAATTTAATATTTGATAACTCTGCTCAAAAAATTACATTTAATAAAAACAAAATAACATATAATTTATGCTTAAGAATTTTTAGAAAGACCAAGATAAACAGTTTACACAAATTGAAGATATTTTAAGTAATCTTAGTATTACTCTATACAAACAAATATTCTTTTTTATTTATTTTACGCTGCAACCACAAGGGATATTAGCGACATAAAAACATAATACAGGTAAAGTTACAATAGCTGACAATATAATCTAGTGTCTTTTAGATAACTTACATTCATGTTTACTCCTAAGGCTTCCTTTATATACTTTGGGATATTGTGCTTTTTATTGTAGCTTCATATATTTTGCACTGAATTAATATATGCTTCACAGAGAGCTTTGTTTGGCAATTTTCGCATATTGGTGGCACAGTTCGCGTAAAGAGGTGCTTATGGGTTAAGTTACTGTGTCCCAGCCGCAAATGTGTTATTTTCACTTGGTTGGGTCTATCCGCTGTTGGCCGAAGCCACGGTTTCACTAATTGTTTAATTTCTTTGAGTTTGTTTTATGATGTACTCCACTTATTTTGCCACGCACTTAACCCATTATATTTTATTTCTGACTTCAAATCATAAGTAGAAACCTCGTTAATATGAATGGAGTCCTGGCAGAAGGATGTCAAGCAGGCTAGTTGATCTTCATCATCATCATCTTGGTGCTACAGCCCTTAAAGAGCCTCGACCTTCTCAAGCGTTCTACGCCATTCTGTTCTGTCCCTTGCTTGCACTTTCCAGTTAACAGCTAGTTGATCCGTTTCTTTTATTTCCTTGTATACCCGAATGCGATGGGACAAACATAAAGTCGAAAGTGACCTTATTTTCAGTTAGGGTCGCTATTTCTGATTGAATAGATTGAAAAGCGACATTTGAATTTTGCAGTTACATTAACGAGAAATTATGTAGAATAAAACAAAAACGTGAAAGAAAATAATTTATTATAGAATAGAATTGAAATATGCTTTATTGTTACTGAAAATTTTACAATTTTCTAGACAAAGCTTACATAGAGTCAGAAAAATAGTAAATTGTAATCTTGTTATTTAATAACAAATACAATTTACTGAGTTTAGCTAAAACTAAGTCTTTAAACTGAAGATTCACTAATTATGTAACATGGTCCAATAAATGAGCACGTAAGTCTTTATTAAAATTGAAAAACAAGTTACATTCCTTGCAGCAATATCTTTTAGGAGTTTCATATTCTATATAGTTTGTATGCACGTTTCTATTGTGCCGATTGAGTCTGAAACTCCTTATTACACTCACGGCAAAACACTCCCATTTTCCTGTATTTTTTAAGAAAGAAATCCACAATAATTATTAAAATACGAATCAAGACTGCCAAAAAATAATTTCTTAGGTTATGTTATGTTAGACCAAAACAATCAAACATCAACAGCACAAATCACATGTGAGTGGTGACGTCACGGCACGATCTGCGAAGTCCTCCTTTTAGGCGGTCCTCCAGTTAGGCCATATTCGGAAGTTCCTTGTCCCTTTGCTTGATTTGATTGGCACACCGATAATTTTCGTTTAATACTGTCCGCTGTCATGAGCCGCTGTCACATCCGCTGTCATTTTACACTCAAATGTTCATAGAATTTCGTACACTTACACTCAAAAGTGTAACACTAAAAAACAAAGGAACAGACCTTATGTATAGGAGCGCCTAAAGATACAGTGCGGCTCCCTACTTTGCGCATGCGTCAAAATATTTACAACGTTGTCATGTTGTTTACACATTGACATCGCCGGGAAATTCAAATTCAAAAACTCCTTGCAAGGAATCTTTTATTTTGACAAATGACATAATATTTTTGTAATGTAAATATAAAAATAACCTATAAAAATAAAATTCTATTTTGTTTTACCTGTACCTGTAAAAGGGTATTAAGAAAATATAAGATCATTGAAAAGAGTAAAACATCATCATCATCATTCTCTTTGCCTTATCCCTATGCGGGGTCGGCTTCCCTAATTTCATTTCTCCACACAATTCTGTCTTGGGTCATATCAATGTTAATCCCCTTTACCAACATGTCCTGCCTTATCGCCTCCCCCCAGGTCTTCTTTGGTCTTCCTCTCCTACTCCTTCCAGGAATCTGCACTTCAGCTATTCTTCGTATTGGGTGATTAACGTCTCGACGTTGAACATGACCGAACCATCTTAACCTATGCTCTCTCATTTTGGCATCAATTGGTGCCACACCTAGACTTCCCCTAATATACTCATTTCTAATTTTATCCTTCTTTGTCACTCCACTCATCCATCTAAGCATTCTCATTTCCGCCACATGCATTCGTTGTTCCTCTTTCTTTTTCACTGCCCAACATTCAGTCCCGTACATCATAGCCGGTCTTATGGCTGTTTTATAGAATTTTCCCTTCAGCTTCATTGGAATTTTTCTGTCACACAACACACCACTCGCTTCTTTCCACTTCATCCATCCAGCCCTAATTCTACTGCATGCATCTCCATCTATTTCTCCATTACTCTGTAATACCGATCCTAGGTACTTAAAACTATTGCTTTTCACAATCATTTCACCATCCAAAGATACCATTTTATTTGTAGTAGCTCCATCTTTAAATGAACATTCCAAATACTCTGTTTTTGTCCTACTAAGTTTTAAACCTTTTTCCTCCAGAGCTTGTCTCCACTGTTCCAGTTTTTGTTCTAAGTCTCTTTCACTATTTCCTACTAACACGACATCATCAGCATACATTAAGCACCATGGAATGTTACCCTGTAGTTTCGCTGTTATCTGGTCCAAAATTAATGAGAATAAATACGGACTAAGCACAGAGCCTTGGTGCAATCCTACTTTCACATGAAATTTATCAGTCTCTCCCACACCTGTCCTAACACTAGTCGTTACTCCCTCATACATATCCCTCACAATCTTTACATATTCACCAGGGACTCCTTTCTTGAACGTTGAATTTAATTATTTTGTCAGTTAAAGAACAACATAACCATCATACAATATGGAAGTGCTATTTTAGGTTTAGAAGTTTTTAAATACTTTTGCATATTATGGGTATATAAAATAACACCATTGCAGAATCTTCAGTCAGACAGTAGTTGAAGTGCTGTATAATCAATCACAAATTGCCTCAAGAATTGTTATAGAAAGAATATTTGGTATTTTATGCAGAAAAGATTCCCCATATTAGTATGTGAAATGAGATGCAAGTTACCTTTTGTTTGAAGAATAATATCAGCTTTATACTTTTACATAATATTGCAGTTGTTAATAGAGAAAACATTAAAATACTGGAAAAGGAGGATGCTGTTATTTAATCGAACAAGCTGTGGCAGTACCTACATTTTCAACCAGGAGCAAATCTAGTGTAACTAAATGTTGTGTGTGTGTGTGTGTTTGTTTTAAAAGATTATTCTCCATTTAACTCAAGCCTAAATGGTTCCCACATAACAATTTCATGTTCTTGGTAGATTCGATATTCAATATTCGATAAAAATAGACTATTGATTACTTATGTATTTTAGAAAGGAACTACAACGTTAACGGGGTTTTATTGTTTCATATAGTCAATGGACTTTTAAATATGAAAAACCCACGGAGTGCTACCATTTAAAGGGGCGAGTTTTTGAGAAAGGGGTGAATTAATCCCTAGGCACAGGACGAATTAGGGTGAGTTCTATGCACTTTTGGTACAAACACATCTGCAGGAAAATTGTTCTAGGTTAAATTTACTATCGAAACATTACATTTTAAAGTTAAAAATATTTTTTTTACAAAAATATATTCAAAAGAAAAGCAAGAAAAAAAACTTCAATCTTAACTCTTTAAAATGACATTTAGTAGAAGTCTCTATGATTTATGATTTCCAAAATATGATTTTTCAAAGTTCGCCACTCACAGCGATTTTGGCCCATTTTCCTTGTTACTTCTCAAACATTGTTCTGTAACTTTTTTCTACGTAGCCTTAGGTATATGCAATGTTACATTTAATAGGAAAAAAGGTCAATTACCTTTAAAAAGTTTTATACTTTTAATGATTTTTGATATATTTTACGATTATTTTTAAATTTCTCATTATAACTTTTTTTATTGTATATGTAGGTATATAATTGGTAGGTATATTATTGTCTAATAAAAAAGAAAGCTTATTTTATTTACTTTAAAATGGTGTATCGTAAAAAATTCTGGGACTATTTTTAAACAAGATTGGAACCCTATGGAAAACTTTTTTATTATTAACTTTATGAAAAAAAATTATGATATAATATGCAATCATATTTTTCTAATTGAAAAAAATAAAAAAAATTTAAAATTTTTCTCAAATTACGGATACTCTTGGATATTCTACGGATATCGTGTTTAAAAATTGTCCTAGAGTTTTTTGCAATACACCATTTTAAAGTAAAGAAAATAAGCTTTTTTATTCCACAATGTATATACTTAAACTTACAAGAAAAAAAGTCATAATGAGAAATTTGAAAAAGCATAACTTCCTTAGAAAGAGGTATAAATAACCTTATACAATAGACTATTTTAAAGGTAATTAATTTCTCTTTCTACTATTGCATATACGTAGAAATGCGCACGAAATAGTTACAGAACAAAGTTTGCGAAATAATGGGGAAAATTGCCCAAAAATGCTGTGAGCGGCAAACTTTGAAAAATCCTATTTCGGAAACTATAAATCTTAGAGAATTTTACCAAACTTCATTTTAAAGAGGAAGGATGGAAGTTATTTTTCGCTAAAGCAATGCCTATACCTATATCCCTGTGGAAAATAGTTATGGGGCTAAAAACAAAATTGCTTTCTTTCGTGTTTTTTTCTTGCTTTTATTTTGAATATATTATTTTTGTAAAAAAAATACTTTTGACTTTAAAATGTGATGTTTGGATAGTAAATTTAACCTGGAACAATTTTCCTGTAGATGTGTTTATATCAAAAGTGCATAGAACTCACCCTAATTCGCCCTGTGACTAGGGACTAATTCACCCCTTTCTCAAAAACTTACTCATTTCAATGGTAGCACTCCATGGTTTTTTTCTAATTTAGAGACAGATATGAGACAATAAAATCCCGTTAACATTGTAGTTCCTTTTAGTTCTCTTATTTTGAACATAATCAATAGCCTAAAAGGTTTATTCCAAGAATAAACTTTTACGAATATTCTAAGTAACTACATACATGAATGTGCTCAGTATATTTGGTCCGAGAATATTCTTCGAAGTACATGCAAAAAACATGAAATTTAGAATGTTTTTATAGTACATGCTATGCTTCTACTACACACATACTAAAAAGAATATATTCCGACGAATGTTGGTAGTGTATGCTTCGAACATGAAAGGAAAATCATTGTTATGTAGTATAATGTTGATAATTTTATTTTTATTGGACTGCAGTTTGTTAATAAATTTATAAATAAATAGGTATATTATATTGGTGACTGATTTGATTTTAAGTATTTTATTATTAGCAATTTATAAATACATGATATTGGTGTTTGATTTTGAGTATCCTTTAAAATTTATTTTATATCATTCTGTTAAAAGGCCTTCCACAACTAGCAAAAATGTATGAACAAGGAAGTTATTTTAAAGGACAAAAATAATAATAGAAAAATTAGCTTTATGGTGTTTTTTTTATTAATTTTTTTGACAGTATGTTTAAATAAAAAAATGCTGATGACATGAAAATGAAAGTAATACATACTTTTGGCTCAAAACTTTATAGATTATGGGACTTATGTCCCCGTTAAACCTCGGTTAGCTAATCGGGACAGAAAAGTACCTCTTTGGGCCTCTTGCGTTGTAATATGTATAATCATAATATCATCATCATTGGCTCCGCAACCCATGGTGGGTCTTGACCTGTTCCAGAATCAGCTTCCTATCCCTCACCTTAGTTTTCCAATTTCGCACTCCTATAATCATAATAATAAGTACAATTGTGTTTATGTCTATGTTATGCATACATTTCTGTCCTGATTAAACCCCGGTTAGCTAATGGCGGTTTAACCGGGACATAAAGTACTGGCGCTATATCTAAATAATAAAGGATTAAAATTCCAAAAACCTTTGTTTTATTGTATTAACCTGTTTATATTGTTCATGCCATACGTATATTATGTTATATCTGTTGAATTGAACTGTACTTTTTAATCCAGAATTTTAACAAATCCTAAACTTTTCCACAATTTCACAAGCATATTTGTGCATTCAAATTAATTGAAATTACATCTTATATATCTATACCTACTAAAAATATTTATTTCTACACAAAAATGTATAAATTAATAATTATAAAGAATGTCTATGTGATTCTTGTAAAATTAACAGTTTAAAATTATTTACAAATTATATTTATAGCTTCAATAAATGTCCTTGTTTCATATTGATTTGGGTCAAACCATGCATAATCTGTATCTGAGAATAAACTTTTATTTAGGAATCCTTTTTAATGAATAAAACAGGACATACATAACCAACTTGGATCCAAAATATAAAAATAAATCCAATATCCAATAATCCAATCAAAGATGTGACAGTGACAGTGGCAAATACAAAATACAATTGAAGTTAGACGCGTTTCTTGTTTCTCAACGTAATTTGTCCTTCAAACTATCTCGGAAACGGCAACGTTGGAGTTGAGGACACGCACGCGCAAATTAGGGAGCCGCACTGTATCTTTAGCCGCTCCTCCTTATGTATAACCTTAAAACTGCAACAAACGAGAGTCATTCAAGATTCATAAATGTCCTTGATTTGAATACGACCAATCACAGCCCGTAAAATCCGTCCATAACACAAGTCTAGTGGAAACTCAAATCCATAGAGGTATATATTAACATAGAGGGAACCTACCTTCCGCGCTTCCTGACGACAAGATCTCATGGACTGGTTTGCTGCATCTCTTTCTAACACATTGTATCGAAAATCTATGATGACATTCAGTGTGAATATAGGCACGGAAGAGGAGGACAACTGTAGCAGCTTTACTATGCGTAAGAGTGAAACAGCACTAATCCAAATAAAAAAGATGGTGTCGTCACTTCGCTCTGAATGACACTCTCTCTATGCTAATATATAACTCTATGCTCAAATCATGCATTTAGTCCATTCCGAAGTTGTAGTTTTGTTTGACATTTCCCTTCTGACTTAACCTATACCTATGTGAGGAGACGTTAATTTGTCCAATTCGTTCCTTTATTTGCGCATGTGCAGGCAATGTCATATTGAATTTCGTGCCAAAATTTAAATAATGTGCAGTGGACCTATTACGGCTAAAAAAAGATTATTCTTTCTTTAACTAGTAGTATATTTTAACATTATTATAGATTATTCTTTCTTTAACAAAGTATTCATAATATCTAAATGTGCTTTTAAACAAATGTTAGTGTAGATTTCAATAAAATTATTTATCTATAATTATTTATAACTATTTATATAAAGATAAGGCAAGTCTAAACTATAAAAAATAGGTTAGGTTAAATGATATTAGGCAATCCAAACCACGTGACCTCTGGTTGGCACACAAACTAACAAGGAGGTTATGTTTGTATCTATTTTTCAATGATTTTTCATTGTTTATCGTCGTATTTTGGATTCATTTGGATTTCGTTTCCTGTTTTTGTGAACTTTATAAACTTTACCACAATGCAAACTGATTATTTAAGGAAATTATTATTGGAAACTCCAGATGTTGCGAGAAAGGTAGGCGAAACAATTTTTATTACTGTTCATTTTGCCCCGATATTTTTCAATAATGATGAATTTTGCAAGCAATAACATTATTTCTTTTATTGTTTTAGATATTTATTGAAGCTGAAAATAATTGGAGATTTAGATCCATACGCAATTCAGTCAGAATTGGATTTTACAGTAAAGTGCAGTCCATCAAGTTACTATTATAGATATTTATACATAACTGGAGTCTCACAGTTGCTACTCTAAGCAGCAGATGAAAGCATACAAAAGCCTTCAGGCACATAAATATTTTACAGCTGGATTTGTTTTGAATGGAGTAAAAATTGTTAATGATTTCCTGATTTCCATATTATTGTTGGAAAGGTATGCCTTTATTTTATTTATTCACCATTAAGAAATATATGGATAACAGTATTAGTGTCTTTTGGATAAATTGGTTCTAAATATTAGATTTATTTATGTTTATATATCTGTATGAAACCAGACATATCGTCGTCCTAATCTGTAAACTGCGAACTCCATAATTCTCTGAAAATGATTTATTACTGCCATCTATTTGAATTACTGTCATGATTGTTCTAAAATTATATTATATGAATGTCTGATTTTAAATAAAATATTCTCAATCATTGTAAAGAACGCAAATACTCTAATAAAAATAGATTTTTGTAGTTGAAGAATTTCCAAAAAAATAAAATATTTTTTTTAGGTGAAGCATTTCCAAAAATCTAATGCTAAACGACTAAATGCTTGGGTGGGGTGATAGCCAGTTCTGATGACATAGCAAATGCACATTGTATGCATATGGCCGGTAATAGTGAAGTCTGCAGCCATATTGCAGCGATCCTATTTTTAGCCGAGTATGCCCAGGGCAAGACAGACGAAGAAGAACCCAATGCATGTACATATTTTACAGCTACATGGTTTTAGATAGAAACATATGCTTTCTCTGATGAAAAACTAATGAGTTTTGAAACTGTTCGGTCAGAGTGCTTGTTGCGCTCACTAAACGAACTGAAATATAAGATGGCTTTGGCATTGTGTTGCAGCGATATGAAAATGGTTATTCATTTTTAATTATAATGTACTTCTTCATCATGAGTAATTATGTATTGGTCTTTTAAATGTGTATTTATTTTTGTAATTAGTATCAACTTGTAATGATAATATACATTTATCGTTTAAGGTATGACTATGTTTTGACTCTAAAATAAATGTTTTAAAAATCGAATCCTGCCTCTTTCTGTTAGTAACTACCCATGGATATCACAAATTGTGCTTACTGATAGGTTTGTTCGTAGAACGATCAGCAACTCTTGCCAACCATCAGACACATGCGCATTCGTAGTCTATGAATGCTAACTATTAACTGCACAACGCTAACTGTTAACTACTCATGCATCTGATGGTTGGCAGCAGTTGCTAATCGTTTGTGTCATACTACGAACAAACCTATTAGGTCTGGATCCCGTGTACCAAAAAAATTGATTAATAGCAAGCTGAAAATTTGTTAATAGCTTAACGGTGTCCAGTTGGACAAACTTTGATGTATTGTGACACTGGAACAGGGGTAGTTTTAATTGTGAAACAGTTTGGAAAATCAATTTGGAACATCAGATTACAAAAACATCCCATATATTTTGTCGGACAGAACATCCAATTGATCTGTTATCCTTTCATTAAATTCTCATGCAAAAATGAGACTGCTATTACTAACCAACATGATTCCTGTAGTTTGGCATGGTCTTCGTGTTCTACTCATTAAAATGCCCAGTTGGTGATTTTTTCACCAGTCTGATTTTTGCATGAGAGTTTAATGAATTGGTAGCAAATCAATTGGAAGTTTTATCTGACAAATTACATAAACATTTTCGTAGTTTGACGTTCCAAATTTTTAACCTGTTCCACAGTTAAAACTTCCAGTGTTCCTGTACATCAAAGTTTGTCGGACTAGACACCGTTAAGCTATTAATAAATTTTCAGCTTGCTATTAATCAACTTTTTTTTGGTGCACGGGATCCAGGTCTATATGGAATAAATAAATAACAAAACAAATTCCCTGTCAAAACTGCATTTATTTTGAATAGAATGAAAAACAAAACAATATTGTTTTAACAAAATAGGGGATACATGTTAAAATTTAGTATTAATAAAGTTCGTCACATTGGCCTAAAAATTAATGTCGCTAGTTACGTTAGTGTCACATATAAATAATTGTAATAATATTAATAAAAACCATAATTCCTAGCATGAGTGCGTCCTGTTTTTTGATAATTTAGTTAGGCGAGGAAACATAAATGAGTTTCTAATAGGGCTTTTCATCGATTGTCATTTGTTTCGAGCTTCTGTTAGATGTTGTATAATCCGTGTATAATATTACTATACACGGATTATACGACATATGACTGTAAATGAAAAGCCCTATAGAGGGAATACGAAAAAAATTAACATTATCCGATCAGCTCGACTTCCACAGTTCACTACTATACAAGTCACAGGCATGTTGTCAGCACTCAAAATCACCAAAAACGTAAAGTTTATAAAATAATTAATCTAATGAATGTCTTTAAATACTATATTAAGCTCAAAATCACGACAAAAAACAAATTAAAATTACCATTATTCTGATCAGTTGGACTTGCACAGTTCACTATTATACAAGTGACAGGCATGTTGTCAGCACTCAAAATCACCAAAAACGTAAAGTTTATAAAATAATTAATCTAATGAATGTCTTTAAATACTATATTAGCTCGAAATCAGGACAAAAAACAAATTAAAATTAACATTATCCCGATCAGTTGGACTTCCACAGTTCACTACTATACAAGTCACAGGCATGTTGTCAGCACTCAAAATCACCAAAAACGTAAAGTTTATAAAATAATTAATCTAATGAATGTCTTTAAATACTATACTACCTCAAAATCACGACGAAAAACAAATACGAAAAATCAAAAATTACATTGAGTTTAGGTTAAGAACGGTTTTGTGTGCCAACCAAAGATCACGTGATTTAACTTTGACAGGTCGATGGATTCCCTAATTTTCAAATATATTGGATAAGTAGATACGAATTAAAATGGACCGATGCCAACGGAAAAGACGGTATTATTTTATCAGATTGTACACTTTACTACAAATTTATTTTAGAGTGTAGTGTGCTTAAAGTGTAATGAAAAGAATTAACGGATTCGATGGTTGGAAATTCATGTCTAACAATAAACAAAACTTGTTTTCAATCTTCCCACAAGATTTATTTAAAATATTTGTAAGTTGTTAGTTCTGAAAGCTGGCGTTATTCCTTTCTTTTTATGTGTTTGGCTACATATTTGTTGATATCTTACCTGTGATAGAGAAGAAGATAGGTACTGGGTTTTTCTATGATAATGGGAAGACTAATTTCAAGGCTTTTTTATGCAGTTTTTGATTTTCGATTCTGTTAATTGTTTGTTCCTTGTACCCATTGTTTACTGCTACATATATATATTTGTTGCATGATGCGTACAATTCTATAATTATATCTCGAAGTTATTTATGATATGGATATTTCCGTCAGTCTATGTAACATACAGTGGGTGATCAAATTATTAGAGCCACGTAGTAAAATTCAATGTTTTAGAGGAAGGGTATATCATTGAAGTGTATAATATATTAATGCGTTTGTTTCCATTTGACTGTCTTGTTGCACTTAATGAATGCAATAAATAATAGTCCGACAATAGTGGTAATGCGTGACTCAGATGCCTTTGTTTATCAGTGCTGCCCAGCTAGCTTGCAACTCGTGTGCCTCTTATTTTGTATTCTTGGTGTTTACAGTTATAATAAACTCTGAGAGTTTCCATTGCTCTCCAGTGATATTCTTACAGTCTTATACAATTTTTTGGGAATTTAGTAAACATTGCACGTTCATTACACTAGTGGTACATCTCACCAAGGAAAATAGTAGAAATAAAAACTTTATTATTTAACACTAAATCACTCCAACAGAAGCATACCGTCCATTTCTAAAGTTTCAAAGGCAACGTGGACCGTATAAAGAAAAAATTTACATACCAATATTAAACAAAAGTAAAATTTTCTGAGGTGGCTCTAATAGCCACCCTAATAGTTAGGATGGGATGATGAATTGTGTCAGTATTTTGTATTAGATAAAAAAAGTAGCAAGTTGCCCAAAGTATTGTTCTCTTCTTTTTGTTCTTTTCCTGATGCCTATTACAACGTTGGATAAATGGATGCCAAAGTCTAATATCTCAAAAGACCTGTTTTTGATTTACAATGATGATTCGGGCAACTTGCTATTTTTTTTATCTAATACAAAATACTGACACATTTCATCATCCCATCCTAACACAACATAAATAGGACTTTTCAACGCTTCTCATTTGTTTCGAGCTTGTTGATAGTTCTTATAATCATCCATGTATAATATTAATATACGACATTAGGAACAGAAGTTCTAAACAAATGAGAAGGGCTGAAAAATCCTATTGGCAGTCTACATAATATGTTACATACACTGACAGAAATACCCATGCCATAAATAACTTCAAGATAGAATTGTACATCATTCAACAAATAGCAGTAAACAATGGGTACTAAGGAACAAAAACATAATATAAAATCAAAGTTGTGCCCAACACGGCTTTGTATAGTAGTAATTTGTTATTTAATGACAATTTGGATGTCCTACCAAGGAGCCAGTACATTTGTCTGAACTTGAGATCCAACTGCCTGCATTTCATTTGGAGGTATTTGTTCCATGTTATCCTTTGGTTGATATGCAATCCAAATGGTATTAACAATATAAAGAGGTTAATACAATAAAACAAAGGTTTAAGTATTTATTTTTTAAATTCTAATCCTTTATGTATTAGAATCTATAAAGTTTTGAACCAAAAGTATTAATTACACTTTCATTTGCATGCCGTCAGCATTTGTTTATTTAAATGTACTATAAAAAACCCACCATACAGCTAATTCCTTTATTATTATTTTTATCCTTTAAAACAATTTGTTTATCATACATTTTTGCTAGTTGTGGAAGTTCTTTTAACGGAATGTGATATAACATACTTTAAATGATACTTAAAATCATTTCAAATCAAACACCAATATCATGTATGTACATATTTATAAATTTATTAACAAACTGCAATCCAAGAAAAATAATATATTATCAACATTAGCCATTTACAGTAAAACCTCCGTTAATCGAAATAATTCAGGGGGAGGCTATTTCGGATAACAAGAATTTCGGTTAAAAATAACATTGTTTTCTGTATTCTTCTTTTATCAAATTACATAGTATTGGAGAGATAGAGCTACAAAACATCGTTGTCAAAGGGAAACACAAAAGAAAATAGAAGATTTCCTTAAAAAACAGTCCATGTTCAATTTCCTTAATTTTATTGCTGTTTAATTTACTTTTTATTGACAAAATTATTTAAACTGTCAAGACATTTCGGTTAACGGAATTTTTACTGTATTTGCCTTAAATGGCAACATTTTAAAACAAACAAACACACACACACATATATTTGCACTAGATTTTCTCCTGGTTAAAAATGTACTGCCACAGCTTGTTCGATTAAATAACCGCAGGTTCAGTTGAAAGTATTTCAATGTTTTCTCTAAACAACTGCAATATTTGTAAAGCTGATATTCTTTGAACAAAAGATTTCTTGCATTGCATCTCATTTCACATATCAATATGAAAAATCTCTTCAAAATACCAAATCTTTCAATAACAAGCAATATTTATAATGGAAGCACTTCAACTGCTGTAGTTGAGAACTGGATAGCAATACATTGTCCATAAATTCCCCATTTTATATACCCATAATATGCACAAGTATTTAACAACTCCTAAAATAGAGTATTTATTTCTAAATGTACTTCTATATTGCAGGATGATTATTATCGGTTATGTTCTATGTTGTTCTGTTCTTTAAATGACAAAATACTAATTAAAGTCAACGTTTTACTTTTTTCCAGGATCTTATTTTACTTTTTATCTACATTACAGGTAACAGCAGATTTTATACAGAATTTCAGCACATTTTAAAAGTTATTTTTATAATTTTTTTTACAAATTTACAAAACTATTTAATGTCAATTGTCAAAATAAAAGATTCCTTTATATGACATTGCTTGCACATGCGCAAATAGAGGAACGAATTGGACAAATTAACGTCTCCTCCTATAGGTATCATAAAATAATATAATTTATACAGGCATATTATTTATGCCTTTACACTTAGTTGTGAATTGTTTTTTTGTTTTATTTATTTACTGAATATAGAGAGACTTTTAAACTGTCCAAGGTTGTTCTAGCTTTGTTTTTTTTTAATTTGTGATGTTTGTTATTATGATAATAGGAGTCTTATTTAAACTGGTGCATTAAAAGGGATTTATTATATTATTAGCAGTAATTCCAAATGCGAATATTAGAGCAGGGCATTTAGCACAAAATAAATCGATTTTTAAATACAGCACCTAGAGATTTGCAACTTTTTGTATTGTGTTTAGGATGGTGTCAGAAAAAAGGTATACTATAGAAAAATGGGTGGAAATGACCCCCGGTGCTCAAAAATCCTCCACACTCCAGAAGACAACATGCCTTAGCAGTGATCTTGGGCACCAGGTAGTGCATCCAGAAGGTGACGTGACCATAGACACGTTTCTAGACACAAGTCTCTAGACACGAAAAGTTTAAAGTCTCTAGGTGCTGTATTTAAAAGTCGATTTATCCTATGTTTTTAGTGCTAATGGTCTATATGTTTCAACACTATATCATGCCCAAAACACGCCATAATAATGTGTTTTGAAATATGTCATAGAAACCTCATTTGTGACATTATTTACTTTTAATATTATATGACTACTGCATATGCATCCAATTTTCTGTAATTCTTGACGTTTTCGTAATCGAATTTTATCTGCACATTCTTTTGGCACCATCCCTAATTCCTCTAATTTAATCTAATAGCCTTTTAATAGTCTGTTTAATGGATTAAAATTATTTGATATGTAATTTAGTATGTTTACAAATTATAAAAAAAAGGGTGCCTGATATAATTTTGTTTTGACTATAATTAATGAATAATTAAAAAATTACTTTTTTTATATATATTAAATAGTTATTTATGTATCAAGGGCATTAAATAGATGTTTATACCCTAAGGGCGACAAGCTTATAAATTACATAATTATGCACGTGGTGAATATAAAATTTTGTGTCATAGCGGTTCATTGCGTCAGTTAAAGTTTTAATTTTATAATATAATAAATTAGAAGAAATACTGTATCGCAGCAGGTATTTAGTACTGTTGCTAGAAAAGTGATGTTGGTTAGCAATTTGGTATTAACATAAACAAAGTTTTTCTATGTGAAATTGTCAAAAAAGTCAGAATGCAAGAGAAATTCAATATTTCTGAAAAAAAGCCAATAAAGCGACTGAGAATCTATTACCAAATAAACGTATCTATGACAAGGAATACGCTAAATTTCAACCATGGATGACAGAAAATAATACTGAATGCGTAAATGAGACTGTACTACTGGCATACACTGTACAGAACGACCAAGAAAAACATGGAACAATAGCATAAGCAAGATTCTCAAAGAAAGAGGGAAGACATAGAGTGAGCCGAAGGAACTAGCTAGAGACAGAAAAGAGTGGTGTACATTTGTAGAAAAAAATTTAAGAGAGCTTGTACACCTCGACACCTTCGGGTATAAGAGGTTTTCGATTATGTATGTATGTTAATTATAGTCAGAACAAAATTATATCGGGCACCCCTTGGTTTTTATAATTGTTACCATACTAAATTACATATCCAATAATTTTAATCCATTATTAAACAGATCGGTGCAGATCGACATTATATTGGATCCTCTACTATAAATAAAAGATCCAAAGTACCAACAATACTGTCAGTAGTCTTAAAATATATTTATTAAAACATACCAACTGTAGAAAAATAATATAACTTATCAAATCTGTTTATTTAAAAAATACAGCTACTATTTATAACTATTATCAATATGATTTATACATAATCATTTGATTCTAATTTCACACTATCACTTTGGACGGTTATAGTATTTCTGGCATTATTCGAATTTCACTTTTATCCAATTGCGGTTGCAACTACAATAGAGAGTCATCCCTAATAGCACACGACGTCCTTTGGACGTCCAAAATAGGTCCATTTTTGGTCCTTACGTCCATGGACTATAAACGGACGTCCCATGTTGGACGTCCTTCGGAAGGAATAAATATGGACGTCCTTCGGACGGAATAAATATGGACGTCCTTTGGACATCCGACGTTGAACGTCCTTTGGACGTCCATACTGGACGAAATACGGACGTTTTATGAACGCCTATATATTATATTGGACACATTATACCAATTACGGGATCAAATAGCAAAATAATTCAATAAAATATTAACTTACGCGTTAACTTTACGTTAATGAAATACAGTCAAACCTGTCAGTAACGGCCACTAAAATGAAAGAACTATTGGCCGATATAGAAAGGTGGCCGTTATTGCCAGTTTTTGTAGTCTAGATATACAGTAAAACTTGTGTTAGTGGCCACCTGTACTAACGGCCAGTTTAAATATTCCCCAAACCAATTATATCTAGACTACAAAAACTGGCAATACCGGTCACCTTTCTATATCGGCCAATAGCTTTTTCATTTTTAGTGGCCGTTACTGACAGGTTTTACTGTAATTGGTTTGGGGAATTTTTAAACTGACCGTTAGTACAGGGGGCCGGTAACACAGGTTTTACTGTAGTTTAAATCGAAAAGATTAAATCTTAATTCAAAATTGTATATACAATTATTACAATTATAAACAAACTATATAGTTTAATATCCAAAACATGTTTTTGATTTTATGTAATGTAATGAAAATCTTATTTGTAAATTATTGGTTACAATGTTTAACAATAGGAAATATTCAAGAATAAATAAAATAAAAGTTTAATCCTAACAACACAAAACATTCCAGGAATGTAGGTACTACCGTTCTATTCCGTGAACATCTATCTGATTAAATTATGGGTGGAAAGTTACCACAAGATATTCTATGAACATAGTACATTGTCTTCCTGGAGGGGTAAAATTTTCCATTACAAGTTTTTAGGCCCGTTCCAAGTGACATGAAAACCGTCCTTCGTACTGCCCTCGTCATGCGCATTATAAAAAATGCGTTCCAAGCGAACATGAACGATGATTCGTATCGTACACGATGTTGTTCCAAGCGATCCATGTACCGCTTCGAAATCGGTAACTGAACGGTCCTTTTGATACATGCCTTCAAGCAGAAACTATTTGTACTGACTTGCGCAGTTAGGATTGTTTTCATTTTTACTGGTTACTGCTATGAGATCAGCTGATGATTCAATAATAGAATAATCCACAATCCACGCTATTAGTACCAGTGAATCTTGATTTTTGTTTAAATAATTATTAATTCTTTTTTTTTCAAATTAATCTTAAAAATATGGATAATTTATTTTTTTTTTTTCATAGAAGACAGCGATTTTATGTCAGATATCGATTCTGAGGAAGATTTTGAAGTTGAAGTGATGTTTAATGAACATGTTAGAAATGATAATTTCTAACCATCTAGCAAACTACTAGTGGTACTGTGGTAATCGTACTGAAAATGGCTCAGGCGCAACTCGAACTTGAAATGCATTGAAATGGTACACAAATCCGTTCCAAGAGGGTTAGTACCGGTAATTGGTTCGGGATCGAAAGAAAACCGTTCAAGGGCGATTCTGCGCATTAAAACAGTCCAATCGATTTCGTGGCCGTTCAAGGGATCGTACAAATGTGTCGTCTTGGAACGAACCTTTTAAGAGAGGCCATTTACTGTTCAATTTGCGTTCATTTTCAAATTTGCCGCGCGAGTATCTATGTAGCGTCGCGTGGTCATTGGTCATCACATTTCATTTTCATAAGATAACCATAACCGATAACCTAAAAATTTAGTAAAAATTTTGATTGGAAAAAAATGCATCGATAAGGGGGTGTGGGAAATGGAAATTAGTGGCTTTTTTGCTGTACTGCCTGCTAGTTTTTGCTCTGGGCTCTGGCTTAATCTCTTGTTTAAACAATTTTGTAAGTATTATAGAATCCGTTTTCAATTTTCTTTATTCTTTATGAAACGAATCATTTATGCATGCATATTATTACCTGTAAATAGTACATATTTCTTTTGATTTTTAATTGTAAAGAATAGAAAAATTACCGTTCATTTTAATTTTTTTTAGAATCAGCTGAAAGTGGCCTACAAAAAAAAACCAAGAAGGAAATGTATAGCCTTGTGGCTATGAAAGGCAAAAGAGAGATATAAAAAGTGTATTGGCTAGTTGGAAGAAAGTCCACATTGTCCATGCATAATAAGTTATTACTTTATCAACAAATATCAAGAAGATAGCAGGGTCACGAGCAACAACTTCATAAGTTCAAGAATATCGAGGAAATCCAGCTCCTACTGGGCAAACTAGAAGATTGAAGAGGACAAAGCCTTTTGAACTAGTTTGAGTGATAGGTGATAGTGAAAAACGGAGCATAGTGCTTGTGTGCTGTGCCTGTGTATGTTAGAATAGTGCACGATCTTGTTAGATTAGATAAGAGACGCTATGGGGTAAGCTCTTCATTTTAAGAAACAGTAGTAATTTAGGTTAAATTAAAATTGCTCATTGGTCAGTTATGACCAGATTGTTTTTTATGTTTGGCAAAAAGGACTTAAGTCAGAATTGCACATTGATAATGTTTTGATGATTTCTGGACCAGAAAAAAACTGTTGTAGATGTAAACTGTATGTACAGTAGAATCTACTACAGTACTGTAGAAATCATCAAAACATTATCGATGTGCAATTCTGACTTAAGCCCTTTTTCCCAAACATCAGAGAATTGTAATGTACAATAATTCTCCTATCTGCTTTTTCATGAATTTTGTAGGAGACGAAAAACCATTTTTAGGATCATCTGCTATCACATGTAAAATGACATGTTTTGTAGTAAATAGATAGTTGAATTTACTACAAAACATGTCAAAAAATATATGAAAACAGGAGGTGACTATAAAAAAAGTTTTTAGTCTCTCTTACAAAACTCATGAAAAAACAAATCGGAGGTATGTCACATCAGTGACTATATCCAGGGAATGGGTACGTTCGGACGACCACAGCGGCTGGACAGCTGAGCCAGCAGTAGCTGTCAGACGTCACCGCTGGAAGCCAGCCGCTGAGAGATTTACTAAGCTTTCCCTATCACGGCTGGATGCAACCACTCAGCCGATTTCTGCTGCCAGCCAGCCGCTATGGTCGTCCGAACGCACCCAATGTCTAAAAAATATACTTTGATGTCCCAAGAACCAAATATAACCTACAGTCCATCTAATTTACTTACTGTTGCACGTCATTATATACGCCAGAGATCTAAGTTGACATAGTTGCCAAAGTATAAAAAGATCCTGAATCCATTTTAAATCAAATATATCACATAATTATTGTAAACGTGGATTATACAACAAAACAAATTAATATTCAATGTAAATAAGTAAAAACTTAAGAAATAGAGAACAAGAATTAAGTTATAAGTATCGTTCGCGGTAACGATTCCGTACTTGTCCAGGACAACTTCGCATGCGCACTTTAAAAAAGAGCGTTCTCTTTTTTAAAGTGCGCATGCGATTTTTAAAGTGCGCATGCGAAGTTGTCCTGGACAAGTACGGAATCGTTACCGCGAACGATACTATTATCTTTTAAGATTTGCAGTGCAAGAGTTTTTGCACTGCATTGTTAATAGGGCTTTTCATTCACAGTCATTTGTTTCGAGCTTCTGTCATATGTTGTATAATCCGTGTATATTAATATTATACACGGATTATGCGACATTTGACAGAAGCTCGAAACAAATGACAATCGATGAAAATCCCTATAATTAAAAAACGGCTCCGAACTCTTGGCAAAAAGCCGGTAGGTTTCTTTGTATAAGTATGTCTACAATACCAACTAAAAAAGTTGTCAGATACCTCGATTATTCCAAGTCGTTATAAAATTAGGTGAAATTTATATTTTTATAGTAGAGGATCTTTTTATAGTAAAGTAAATAATAAAAACAGTAAATATAATAAATAAAACAGATACTTATAGTAAAGAATATAAACAAATATGAAGTGTCATCACCGTAACTGTCAAATAAATGTTACCAATTTATTCTAAAATGTCACCTTCGTTCGATTACAGTTACAGTGTGATCCGAACAAATCTGCTTCATAAAAACGCTTTATAATCCATTTATACAAATTAAATGAAACATATTATTGTGTATTTCTTTAGGTTAATATTAATAGAAATCTTCAAATATTATTTCTACGCGTATATAATAAAATATGTCTAGTGGCTGTAATTCCAGTGTACTCGGCAAAGTGATTCTAAAAAAGAACACACCTACCGCCTAAATATTTCGTGTTGGTATCATGCGACCTCACAGGCTACGACGCGGATGACGTGCAACAGTTAGTAAATTAGACGAAGTATGTAGATATATACAGGGTGTAACAAAAATACAGGTCATAAATTTAATCACATATTCTGGGACCAAAAATAGTTTGATTGGACCTAACTTACCTTAGTACAAATGTGCACACAAGAAAAGTTACAGCCCTTTGAAGTTATATATATATATAATAGCACTAAGGGCCTTAGAGGCCCAAGGCTTGAAAAGTTTGTTTTTTTTCTTCATTTTCACGTTTCTTTATGTACTGAGATCTTCTCTGGCTTGATATGTGATTTTTCTCCATTCCTTCCTGTTATTCATTTTTCTTTTCTGACCCTGTAGCACCATTCTTTCCAAATCTTTTTCGACCTCTTGCTTCCATCTATTTTTCGGCCTTCCTCTTCTCTTTCTTGAAGCTGTAGTGTAGTTTAGTACCATTTTTGGAGTCCTCGTGTTTGGCATCCTTTCAATGTGACCTCGCCATCTAAGTCTCTGTGCCTTTATCACTCATTTGAAGTTACAAGATGAAGTGATTTTTTCCAATATATCGAAAACTATTAGAGATTTTTTATTGAAAATGGACATGTGGCATTATTATGGCAGCAGTATCTTACGAAAAAACTATAGTAAAATTTGGACACCCCATAAAAATTTTATGGGGGTTTTGTTCCTTTAAACCCCCCCAAACTTTTGTGCACGTTTCAATTTAATTATTATTGTAGTACCACTTAAACACAACGTTTTAAAAACTTTTTTTGCCTCTTATTGCTTTTTTTGAAAAGTCAATTTTTATCGAAATATTTTGAATATTTGTCAAATCCACCACATATTTGTATATGGTTAAGTACAATTATGGAGACTTGGTAATAATATGCAGACTTATTTATGCTTTACATTTTTAGGTATATTTTGAACCATATTAAAAAAGAAGCCAGATCTCGATAAAATGTGCCTTATCGAAAAAATACAAAGAGGCAAAAAAGTTTTAAAAACATTCTGTTTAACTAATGGTACCTCAGTAATAGTTTAATTGGAACGTACACAAACATTTGGGGGGTTTAAAGGAACAAAACCCCCATAAAATTTTTATGTAGACATGTTAAAAAAGAAGTCGCAACTCGATAAAAACTGCCTTATCTGAAAAATACTAAGAAACAAAAATATTGAATTTAATGGTACCACAATAATAAAATTGAATTGGAACGTACACAAAAGTTTGGGAGGATCTAAGGGATCAAAACCCCCATAAAATTTTTATGGGGTGCACAAATTTCACCATAATTTTTCTTTAAGATATTCCTGAAATAATACTGCCACATGTCCATTTTCAATAAAAAATCGCTAATAGTTTTCGATATAATCGAAAAAATCGATTTTCATTTTGTAATTTCAAAGGGCTGTAACTTTTTTTATGTGCATATTTGTACTAAGGTAAGTTAGGTTCATTCGAACTATTTTTGGTCCCAGAATATGTAATTTAATTTATGACGTGTATTTTTTTTACACCCTGTATATACAGCCGATTACGCACCACCTTAAAAATTGGGCATTTTTGATGTCTCGAATTTCCTAGACCTGTTGTTGCATCTAAGTGATTTTTTTATAATATTCTAGCCTAGGCCCTAGGCTATAGGTTAAGTACCTCCTTATGCTTGTCATGCACGGGGAGCTATACTGTAATATATATTATATCACATTGCACTCTATAGTAATGAGTGAGCCTGCACATACGGAACAATTTGTTTCCTGTCTGCAGGCTCACTCATTACTATAGAGAGCGATATGATATAATGTACATATATTACAGCATAGCTTCCTGTGCATGACAAGCTTAAGGAGGTAACCTATAGCCTAGGCTATAATATTATAAAAAAATCACTTAGATGAAACAACAGGTTTAGGAAATACGAGACATCAAAAATACCCCATATTTAAGGTGGTGCGTTAATTTATTGGAGAAGTGTATTGTAATTTAATGTAAATAATGTAATATCCAATAATTGTAATTTAATATAAGATGTAATATAAGTTCCTTAAAAAATATATTTTTTATTTCCCACGACATTAGATGGATGTTCGGCAGCAAGACATTGGACCAAACTGGGACGTCCTATGAAGGCCCAATTGACGTCCACTGAACGTCCCTTCGGATGTTAAGTGGACCTCCATTGGGCGTTTGGCAACGTGGCATTTGGACCAAAATTGGACGTCCTGTTAAGGTCCAATTCACGTCTCCTAGAACGTCCGGTTAAGGTCCAATTTACTTCCGATTAAGGTCCAATTCACGTCCGATTAAGGTCCCATTTACGTCCGATTAAGGTCCAATTTACGTCCTATTAAGGTCCGATTAAGGTCCAATTTACGTCCGATTAAGGTCCAATTTACGTCCGATTAAGGTCCCATTTACGTCCGATTAAGGTCCAATTTACGTCCTATTAAGGTCCAATTTACGTCCGGTTAAGGTCCAATTTACGTCCGATTAAGGTCCAATTTACGTCCTATTAAGGTCCAATTTACGTCCGAGTAAGGTCCAATTTATGTCCGATTAAGGTCCAATTTACGTCCGATTAAGGTCCAATTTACGTCCGATTAAGGTCCAATTTACGTCCGATTAAGGTCCAATTTACGTCCGATTAAGGTCCAATTTACGTCCCCTAGGACGTCCGATCAAGGTCCAAATTACGTCCGATTAAGGTCCAATATACGTCCCCTCGGACCTTAGATGGACGTTCGGTAGCGCGACATTTGGACCAAAATAGGACGTATAAAGGACGTTCCTCGGACGAAAACGGACGTCCAATGGACGTCCCTAAAGTCCGTGAAGGACGTCCAATGGACGTCCTTGTGCTATTAGGGATGTAACAGTTTTGTAACTTGATTTGTGGACGTCCGTGAGAGCGGTTGCAACTCCACTGGAGATTCCTGTGGCAGTTCTGTACTGGAAACTGTGTCGGAGAAATCCTAAAAAAATATTTTTGTTAGATTCCAAAGCCACAAGAATAATGGAAACATATAGCAAAGGAATTTGAAGCAAGATTGAACTTTCCCCATTGCTTCGGTGCCGTTGACGGCAAATATGTGCAGAGTATTCCACCAAATGGGCAAGGTTCCTATTTTTATAACTATAAAGGATTTCATAGTATGGTTTTGATGGCAGTTGTAAATGCTAATTATGAGTTCATAATATACGAATTTGGTGTGAATGGGAGAATTTGTGATGGAGGTGTTATAGAGCAAACAATATTTTACAACAAATTAAAAGAAAATACATTACAAATTCCAGTCTTTGATCGTCTCAGTGGTTCAGATAAAATGCTTAGTGATGTGTTTATTGGTGTTGAAGCTTTTGCCTTAGCGCCACATTTCTTAAAACCGTTTAATCAAAGAGAATTAACAAATGAACGCAAAATATTCAATTACCGCCTGTCAAGGACAAGGCGAGTTGTAGAAAATGCCTTTGGTATTTTAGCTAACAGATTTAGCTATAGTTTAATAAAGAAATTTTTTTAAATTAATCATGGTTTTTAATTGATAGAAACTTAACAAAATACCTTTTCAGGTAGATATGATTATTCCACAAACGCAAATATGCAACAAATATGTGTGTCAAGTGTCAACAATAGAAATAGCAGGAAATTTCTTAGACAGTTAGAAATTCGATTAGCATCTTTTATTTCGACAAAAATTTGGCATCCATGCCCAAAATTCTGCTTAAATTTTTGTAGAGAGTAGAAAGACTTCCGGAGTGGAAATTGAAACACCAACCAGTAGTAAATTAAGAAATGCAATTTTCTTTACACCTACAATAGTGGCTCAATCCCATATGAACATAATACTACATTAAATATGCCACAAGAAAACAGTGTCAGAACTTTGCAGAAATACATAAGTTGATTAATTATTATATTCTATTATTATAAGTATATAAATTTTTTTTGGCAGTAGTACCCCAATATTGGAAAATTAAATACTAAAATGGTAAAAGAAATTTATATGATTTAAAAGAATTCTCTATTTTAGAATGAACTAAAAATATAAAAATAAAATATTGCCTCTTTTAATTTTTCAATCATTAAAGTGCTTCATTCTCTACTTTTCACCTTCCATAATGCATGCCAGCTCAAAAATTTGTACAACTCTTCAATTAAGAATAGGTTTGCAATGCTTCTATATCACTCATTTCGACTGTCCACCTTGAAAACTTTTGCTGGACTGAACTTCTGACCACACTTCAAGTAAAACTGCACAGGTAAAATCTTCAGCATGTTGACGAGAGTACAGGCGGCGCGCGGCGCTTGGAGGCTTACATGTGATACCGTCTTGCTGCTCTTATGCTCTTACCTGCGCAAATGAGTCTCTGCAGACATGGTCTCAGGCAAAACGTAGTGTGTAGCCAGTGTATTATACTACAGACCTCAAGGCTCTGAGGATAGTCAGCATAATTTAGATTGCTCAGATTTCTGCATTATCATTATGAATGATATATGTACAATCCCTAATAGCACACGACGTCCTTTGGACGTCCAAAATAGGTCCATTTTTGGTCCTTACGTCCATGGACTATAAACGGACGTCCTTTGGACGTCCCATGTTGGACGTCCTTCGGAAGGAATAAATATGGACGTCCTTTGGACGTCCGACGTTGGACGTCCTTCGGACGGAATAAATATGGACGTCCTTTGGACGTCCGACGTTGAACGTCCTTTGGACGTCCATACTGGACGAAATACGGACGTTTTATGAACGCTTATATATTATATTGGACACATTATACCAATTAACGGGATCAAATAGCAAAATAATTCAATAAAATATTAACTTAGGCGTTAACTTTACGTTAATGAAATACAGTCAAACCTGTCAGTAACGGCCACTAAAATGAAAGAACTATTGACCGATATAGAAAGGTGGCCGTTATTGCCAGTTTTTGTAGTCTAGATATACAGTAAAACTTGTGTTACTGGCCACCTGTACTAACGGCCAGTTTAAAAATTCCCCAAACCAATTATATCTAGACTACAAAAACTGGCAATACCGGTCACCTTTCTATATCGGCCAATAGCTTTTTAATTTTTAGTGGCCGTTACTGACAAGTTTTACTGTAATTGGTTTGGGGAATTTTTAAACTGGCCGTTAGTACAGGTGGCCGGTGTTTGCAGGGGGCCGGTAACACAGGTTTTACTGTAGTTTAAATCGAAAAGATTAAATCTTAATTCAAAATTGTATATACAATTATTACAATTATAAACTATAGTTTAATATCCAAAACATGTTTTTGATTTTATGTAATGTAAAGAAAATCTTATTTGTAAATTATTGGTTACAATGTTTAACAATAGGAAATATTCAAGAATAAATAAAATAAAAGTTTAATCCTAACAACACAAAACATTCCAGAAATGTAGGTACTACCGTTCTATTCCGTGAACATCTATCTGATTAAATTATGGGTGGAAAGTTACCACAAGATATTCTATGTACAAAGTCTTCCTGGAGGGGTAAAATTTTCCATTACAAGATTTTAAGAGAGGTCATTTACTGTTCAATTTGCGTTCATTTTCAAATTTGCCGCGCGAATATCTATGTAGCGTCGCGTGGTCATTGGTCATCACATTTCATATAATTTCATTTTCGTAAGATAACCGATAACCTAAAAATTTAGTAAAAATTTTGATTGGAAAAAAATGCATCGATAAGGGGGTGTGGGAAATGGAAATTAGTGGCTTTTTTGCTGTACTGTGTGCTAGTTTTTGCTCTGGACTCTGGGCTCTGGCTGGATCTCTTGTTTAAACAATTTTGTAAGTATTATAAAATCCGTTTTCAATTTTCTTTATTCTTTATGAAACGAATCATTTATGCATGCACATTATTACCTGTAAATAGTATCTATATCTTTTGATTTTTAATTGTAAAGAATAGAAAAATTACCGTTCATTTTAATTTTTTTTAGAATCAGCTGAAAGTGGTCTACAAAAAAAAACAAGAAGGAAATGTATAGCCTTGTGGCTATGAAAGGCAAAAGAGAGATATAAAAAGTGTATTGGCTAGTTGGAAGAAAGTCCACATTGTCCATGCATAATAAGTTATTACTTTATCAACAAATATCAAGAAGATAGCAGGAAGTCACGAGCAACACGAGCAATTGAACAACTTCATAAGTTCAAGACTATCGAGGAAATCCAGCTCCTCGATACTACTGGGCAAACTAGAAGATTGAAGAGGACAAAGCCTTTTGAACTAGTTTGAGTGATAGGTGATAGTGAAAAACGGAGCATAGTGCTTGTGTGCTGTGCCTGTGTATGTTAGAATAGTGCACGATCTTGTTAGATTAGATAAGAGACGCTATGGGGTAAGCTCTTCATTTTAAGAAACAGTAGTCATTTAGGTTAAATTAAAATTGCTCCTTGGTCAGTTATGACCAGATTGTTTTTTTATGTTTGGCAAAAAAGGACTTAAGTCAGAATTGCACATTGATAATGTTTTGATGATTTCTGGACCAGAAAAAAACTATTGTAGATGTAAACTGTATGTACAGTAGAATCTACTACAGTACTGTAGAAATCATCAAAACATTATCGATGTGCAATTCTGACTTAAGCCCTTTTTCCCAAACATCAGAGAATTGTAATGTACAATAATTCTCCTATCTGCTTTTTCATGAATTTTGTAGGAGACGAAAAACCATTTTTAGGATCATCTGCTTTCACATGTAAATTTTGACATGTTTTGTAGTAAATAGATAGTTGAATTTACTACAAAACATGTCAAAAAATATATGAAAACAGGAGGTGACTATAAAAAAAGTTTTTAGTCTCTCTTACAAGACTCATGAAAAAACAAATCGGAGGTATGTCACATCTGTGACTATATCCAGGGACTGTCTAAACAATATACTTTGATGTCCCAAGAACCAAATATAACCTACAGTCCATCTAATTTACTTACTGTTGCACGTCATTATCTACGCCAGAGATCTAAGTTGACATAGTTGCCAAAGTATAAAAAGATCCTGAATCCATTTTAAATCAAATATATCACATAATTATTGTAAACGTGGATTATACAACAAAACAAATTAATATTCAATGTAAATAAGTAAAAACTTAAGAAATAGAGAACAAGAATTAAGTTATAATCTTTTAAGATTTGCAGTGCAAGCGTTTTTGCACTGCATTGTTAATAATTAAAAAACGGCTCCGAACTCTTGGCAAAAAGCCGGTAGGTTTCTTTGTATAAGTATGTCTACAATAACAACTAAAAAAGTTGTCAGATACCACGATGATTATTCCAAGTCGTTATAAAATTAGGTGAAATTTATATTTTTATAGTAGAGGATCTTTTTATAGTAAAGTAAATAATAAAGACAGTAAATATAATAAATAAAACAGATACTTATAGTAAAGAATATAAACAAATATGAAGTGTCATCACCACAACTGTCAAATAAATGTTACCAATTTATTCTAAAATGTCACCTTCGTTGGATTACAGTTACAGTGTGATCTGAACAAATCTGCTTCATAAAAACGCTTTATAATCCATTTATACAAATTAAATGAAACATATTATTGTGTATTTCTTTAGGTTAACATTAATAGAAATCTTCAAATATTATTTCTACGCGTATATAATAAAATATGTCTAGAGTCTGTATTTCCAGTGTACTCAGCAAAGTGATTCTAAAAAAGAACACACCTACCGCCTAAATATGTCGTGTTGGTATCATGCGACCTCACAGACTACGACGCGGATGACGCACAACAGTTAGTAAATTAGACGAAGTATGTAGATATATACAGGGTGTAACAAAAATACAGGTCATAAATTTAATCACATATTCTGGGACCAAAAATAGTTTGATTGGACCTAACTTACCTTAGTACAAATGTGCACACAAGAAAAGTTGCAGCCCTTTGGCTGCAACTATCTTACGAAAAAACTATAGTAAAATTTGGACACCCCATAAAAATTTTATGGGGGTTTTGTTCCTTTAAACCCCCCCAAACTTTTGTGCACGTTTCAATTTAATTATTATTGTAGTACCATTTAAACACAACGTTTTAAAAACTTTTTTGCCTCTTATTGCTTTTTCGAAAAGTCAATTTTTATCGAAATATTTTGAATATTTGTCAAATCCACCACATATTTGTATATGGTTAAGTACGATTATGGAGACTTGGTAATAATATGCAGACTTATTTATGCTTTACATTTTTAGGTATATTTTGAACCATATTAAAAAAGAAGCCAGATCTCGATAAAATGTGCCTTATCGAAAAAATACAAAGAGGCAAAAAAGTTTTAAAAACATTCTGTTTAACTAATGGTACCTCAGTAATAGTTTAATTGGAACGTACACAAACATTTGGGGGGTTTAAAGGAACAAAACCCCCATAAAATTTTTATGTAGACATGTTAAAAAAGAAGTCGCAACTCGATAAAAACTGCCTTATCTGACAAATACTAAGAAACAAAAATATTGAATTTAACTAATGGTACCTACCACAATAATAAAATTGAATTGGAACGTACACAAAAGTTTGGGAGGATCTAAGGGATCAAAACCCCCATAAAATTTTTATGGGGTGCACAAATTTCACCATAATTTTTGTTTAAGATATTCCTGCCATAATACTGCCACATGTCTATTTTCAATAAAAAATCGCTAATAGTTTTCGATATAATCGAAAAAATCGATTTTCATTTTGTAATTTCAAAGGGCTGTAACTTTTTTTATGTGCATATTTGTACTAAGGTAAGTTAGGTTCATTCGAACTATTTTTGGTCCCAGAATATGTGATTTAATTTATGACCTGTATTTTTGTTACACCCTGTATATACAGCCGATTACGCACCACCTTAAAAATTGGGCATTTTTGATGTCTCGAATTTCCTAAACCTGTTGTTGCATCTAAGTGATTTTTTTATAATATTCTAGCCTAGGCTATAGGTTAAGTACCTCCTTATGCTTGTCATGCACGGGGAGCTATACTGTAATATATATTATATCACATCGCTCTCTATAGTAATGAGTGAGCCTGTACATACGGAACCATTTGTTTCCTGTCTGCAGGCTCACTCATTACTATAGAGAGCGATATGATATAATGTACATATATTACAGCATAGCTCCCTGCACGTGACAAGCTTAAGGAGGTAACCTATAGCCTAGGCTATAATATTATAAAAAAATCACTTAGATGAAACAACAGGTTTAGGAAATACGAGACATCAAAAATACCCCATATTTAAGGTGGTGCGTTAATTTCTTGGAGAAGTGTATTGTAATTTAATGTAAATAATGTAATATCCAATAATTGTAATTTAATATAAGATGTAATATAAGTTCCTTAAAAAATATATTTTTTATTTCCCACGACATTAGATGGATGTTCGGCAGCAAGACATTGGACCAAACTGGGACGTCCTATGAAGGCCCAATTGACGTCCACCGAACGTCCCTTCGGATGTTAAGTGGACCTCCATTGGACGTTTGGCAACGTGGCATTTGGACCAAAATTGGACGTCCTGTTAATGTCCAATTCACGTCCCCTAGGACGTCCGGTTAAGGTCCAATTTACTTCCGATTAAGGTCCAATTTACGTCCGATTAAGGTCCCATTTACGTCCGATTAAGGTCCAATTTACGTCCGATTAAGGTTCAATTTACGTCCGATTAAGGTCCAATTTACGTCCGATTAAGGTCCCATTTACGTCCGATTAAGGTCCAATTTACGTCCTATTAAGGTCCAATTTACGTCCGGTTAAGGTCCAATTTACGTCCGATTAAGGTCCAATTTACGTCCGATTAAGGTCCAATTTATGTCCTATTAAGGTCCAATTTACGTCTGATTAAGGTCCAATTTACGTCCGATTAAGGTCCAATTTACGTCCCCTAGGACGTCCGATCAAGGTCCAAATTACGTCCGATTAAGGTCCAATATACGTCCCCTCGGACCTTAGATGGACGTCCAATGGACGTTCGGTAGCGCGACATTTGGACCAAAATAGGACGTATAAAGGACGTTCCTCGGACGAAAACGGACGTCCAATGGACGTCCCCAAAGTCCGTGAAGGACGTCCAATGGACGTCCATTGGACGTCCTTGTGCTATTAGGGATGTTATGCTGTCATGACATTTGCAAAAAAAATTGTTTGTATTGATGGTACCTATGGAACTAATCCATATAATTTTGAGTTCACCACTTTGATGGTTAGCGATGACTTTGGTGAAGGCGTTGCTGTGACATACATGATTTCGAATAGAATGAATACTACAATTTCTAAAATATTTTTTGACTGTATTAAAACCGCACTAGGTACCTAATAATATCACTACAGATATGTTTATGAGAGATATAATGGAAACTTTTTATAACGGATGGACAGCAGTGATGGGGCCTGTGTCTAATCGATTATTTTGTTCCTGGCACATTGATTGTGCCTGGAAAACTAATCTAGCAAAAATTTCTGTAGTTGAAAAAAGAATGGAAGTATGTATATAAGTGCTTGAAATTTATACAAAGTACTTTAGAAGTTAACAACTTTTAAAAAGATTTGTTGAATTTTCCAACTGGAGAATGATTCTGGTACTGTTAAATTTTATGAGTACCTGAGTAAAAATTATAGTTCGAATACTAAGTCCGGGTTCTACTGTTATAGAAAGGAATTACTAATAAATACAAATATGTACTTGGAGAGTATGCACAGTATTATTAAGTATGCATATCTAGAAGGAAAAAGGTGAAACAACTAGATAAAAGCATGCATAATTTGATACACTACACTCGAGATAAACAAGTGGAAAGACTAATTCAGATAACAAAAGGTTTGTTGTAATGTAAATATGTTTTGATTTAATTTTGTCAACATTTTTGTGGCTTTCAGGAAAAAGGACTGATTGATTGACTGCCATTAATTGTAGCCACAAATTATAAATTTGATACTGAAAGTGTGGAAGGAAATGATGAATTTAAAAAATGGATAATTAAAACAAACTCAAAAATATGTACTGTTACAGAGAAACTGTTAATGTATGTTATCTTGTCAGCTACATACTATGTAAAATATGCTACCATTCCTACTCATGTACTTGCCTTGATTATTTTATTAAATTAAATTCAATCAAATCTTTAATTCAATCAAATATTTGCCAGCACATTCACTACCTTTGTATTACATGAGTCACACTAAATAATTAAGTTCCAAGCAGTGATATTTGGGAAGAACTGGAGTCTTCAGCACCTACGCACAAATCAAAAACCGAGGGATAGATAGAAATTACATAAGATACTATCTGCTCAGCACTGTAAGTAATTGCATTAGGTCAAAAATGCAACAGTGAAGATATTTTAATGACAGCCATTAATCAAATTAAAGCTGTGAAAGCCAACAAATTTCACGTTGATCCAAATATGAGACTTGAGAAAATTCAGAAAGGGTGAAACAGGTGTCATTTTCTACCAAGAAAAAGACAGTGTCTACGTCTGGTAAACTATTAAGGAAGCCCAATATCGCAGAGTCCTCCAATTTGAATGAAGTATCCTCTAAATGGTATGTATTTGCATAATGCCTGTACCTATGTGTTGTGAGTACACAATTAAGTAATCAGCAAACTGCATGCCTATTTCTTGTTTAAGTTCACCATTATCTATAAATAGTTTTTCTCAGATTTTAAAACAACAAAACTAGAACAACTTGCAACAGAAGAACTCGTCTATATTCAATGAAACAAGAAACAATTCAATTTCAATATACAACTCAGAACAACTTGCAACAGAACAACTCCTCTATATTCAATAATTCAATGAAACAAGAATCAATTCAATTTCAATATACAACTCCTTGTATACAACCAAACAACAAAACATAGGTTAGGTTAAATAAAACGGAAATGTCAAAACAAACAGGAAGAGCTAAAGTTCTTATGGAAATCCATTGTTGCCACATCTTCAAATATGAGAAGAGACGTCTATCAATTACTGTCAATTGTCATTGTCTGATGATCTTTGTTATGTTTGTTTATGTTGTTGACAACTTTTGATAGGATAAGAATATTTTAAACACATTTATTAAAAGAAAAACAACCTTAGTAGTTGGTAGAAAGGAAAGCAATTTTAGATTCCAACCGTATTATTACTTGTGAAATATTATCATCTAGTGGGAAAACCGCAGTGATTGTGCCTTCAAACGAGCAATTTGAAAGGACAACCCCACCAAAAACCATTATAATTGTAAATTGAAATGATTGATATTAAAAATGTTTGTACCTATGTAATTGTACATGTAAAGCTGGAAATTCAGGTAAATGCAAACATATAATTGGCACATTACTATATATTTTTCGATAAGTGATTACATAATGGTTTGATAAAAGAACCATTTCGCTGCAACTTTGTTTATAATTCTTTTTTATTGCTTACAGGCATACCATGGAAAATTTGAAAAAATTAAGCACCACAGACATCAAACAACAGTGGGGATAATTTAAAAAACAATAATACAACATAGTCAACAATAAAGTCCTACCAGTCTGCTGATAAATGGGCTACTGATATTGTACTAAATTATGATTTAGCTCTATTTTACTCAAATAATGTTGAAGTAAGCTGCAGTAACTCTGTTGAAATATCTTTAGCTATGCTAAACCAAACTGGAGAAGCATGAAAAAAGCTGACGTGACTGCAAGTAACTGGGACAATTTATTGCCATTTATTTACTTATGATAAAAATAAAAGCCTAAGTTGGCCACTTAAAGTCAACCAATTGTATAATTCCAATTTTAAAGAAAATACTGTACCCTTCCGTGGGAAAAAATTATGAATCAGTTGCTTTAAATATGTATGAAAAAATAACTCTAAGTATGACTGGCAGTGTCAATGGAATTGTTTCCGGAAAATGTCTAGAAATAAACTGTCCTCTGGCAGGTAAAACAAAATCTGTGCAATCAATTTTACGTGACCTTAAATATTTATGCATAATTGAGGGAAAACAATATTATGTTAAAGAAAAATCATATGTATTTATGGACAGGTGCAATTGCTACTTACAGGACTACAAATATGTTATTTTGTAGTGTTTTGTCCATTTGATAAGTCCACACTTCTTATTAAAGTACCATTTGATGTAGATTTTATACAAGAAATGTTAAAAATTTTGGTAGAGGTATATTTTTATAATGTATTATCAGTTTTATTCCAATTATATAAGTAAAAAACTTGTTTTAAAAGATTGTTTTATTTCTTATAGGTACTTTTACTTGAAAAGAATATTCACACTTGACTACACTCATATCATCTGTGAATTCAGATAATATATACAGTAGAACCCTGATTATCCGTGCTATGGTTTTCTAATACTGAAGTTGCATTTTTGAGGTTTTATCAAAATAGCGTCACCTTAATTCACTCGACGGAAACTCTGTAAGCCAAGAAGAAGACTCGTAATGAAAGATTCATTTTTTCTATTATCTTTTTATGGTAGGTACATATGTATGTATATACGTATATATGTATTATATTATTATATAAGAAATAAATTTCAATTATCCATGCCACATCTGACCCCGAGGAGCACGGACAATCAGGGTTCTACTGTACACATAAATTAATTTTTATCATTATTAAGTATTGTTATAAAAAGATTAACAATACCTCAAATAATATTCATATCAGTTCATATAAGGAAACTATTTAATAGGAATAAAGTAACTTGTACTTTGATTTTTAAAGATTTTAGCCATTGTATAGTTCTTTCAATGTTTACACTTGCTGAAGCAAGTCTTATTAATTCAATTTTCTTCTCAATGCATTCATCATCATCATCATCATCATCATCAACCCGTACGCGTCCACTGCTGGACATAGGTCTCCCTCAGCTCTTTCCATTCATCTCTATTTTGTGCGGCTTGCATCCAGTTACCGACAACATGTTTCAAATCATCGGCCCATCTGGTTAGTGGGCGTCCTCTGCTCCGTAGTGCTTCTTCTCGCGGCCTCCACTCGACAATACGTTTTGTCCATCGGTTGTCTGGCAATCTGGCGACGTGTCCTGCCCAATTCCACTTAAGCGACGCGATTTTTTCGACAGCGTCTGTTGTTTTTGTTCTACGGCGTATTTCTTCGTTTGGGATTCGGTCTCTCAGGGAGACACCCAACATCTGGCGCTCCATAGCCCTCTGAGTTACGCGAATCTTGTTCACTACCTTTTTTGTTAGTGTTAATGTTTCGGCTCCATAAGTGAGTACAGGCAACACACATTGGTCAAAGATTTTCCTTTTGAGGCATATGGGCAAGTCCGATTTAAATACATAGTTAAGTTTACCAAACGCTGCCCAGGCTAATCCTATGCGACGTGGGAGTTCGCACGTCTGGTTATCTCGTCCCAACCGAATTTCATGTCCTAAGTACTTATAAGATGTAGTCTGCTCAATATCCATTCCATCAACAACAATATTACGATTTAGCACCAGATTAGTCATTATTTGCGTCTTGTTGATATTAATCTTTAGTCCGACCTCTAAGGAAGCGTAATATAATTTGTTCAACATTATTATTGCATCATCCATACGATCGGCTATAAGGACAATGTCATCTGCGAATCTCAAATGACTGAGCTTCTCTCCATTTATATTGATACCATATTCGTTTAGATCTGCCTTCTTAAATGTGTGTTCTAAAAGGGTTGTGAACAGCTTTGGTGAGATGGTGTCTCCCTGCCGTACTCCTCGCTGTATACAGAATGTATTTGTTTGTTGTTCAGACAGTCTTACGCTAGCCGTTGCCGTTTGGTAGATATATTTGATCATGTTAATGTAGCGATGGTCTATTCGGCATTCTGTCAATGCTTTTAACATTTTCTGCTGGCTTATGGTATCAAATGCTTTCTCGTAGTCCACGAATATCAGTGCCAATGGTTTGTTGTATTCCGCAGACTTCTCTATTAGATTTTTTATTACCAGTAAGTGGTCGTTAGTGCTATATCCAGATCTAAATCCAGCTTGTTCTCTAGGTTGATAGAAGTCTAACTTAGCCTCCAGTCTTTTTTTGATAATTTTTGTGAAAAGTTTATATATGTGTGATAGCAAACTGATAGGACGGTAGTTTTTCAGATCTGTTATGTCACCCTTTTTGTGTAATAAAACAATGACTGCATTGTTCCATTGAGAAGGAGTTTTTCCTTGGTAAATGCATTGGGTGAAAAGTTTGGCCAAAGCCTGGATAATTTTATTTCCACCTTGTTTGATTGCTTCGATTACTATTCCGTCATCGCCAGGGGATTTATTATTTTTCATTTCTGAAAGTGCCTTTTTAACTTCATGTGGTGTTACTTCTGGCATTAATTCTGATCCCTGGTTTGTGATTTTGGGCAGGGGCTGATCTTGCCTTTCGTTGGTGCTCTCATACATTTCGCGATAAAACGATTCGACAACCTTGAGGATTTCGGCTTTATCCGTGGCAATGTTGCCATCTTTGTTTCTGATTTTGTACATATTTTTGTTACCGATGTTATTCGTATTACGCCTCAAAACTTTTAAACCTTTGTTTTCTTGAATTATGTGAGTTATTTCTCTTGTGTTGTTTTCTCTTATGTCTTTTCGGATTGATCGGTGGATATCTTTATTTAATTTCTTCAGTGTTGTGTAGTTGGAGTCGTATTTTTCCGTCAATTGTTTACTTATTAACTCTTTGGTATTTTGGCTTAATTTTTCTTTATGGGTCACGACAGTCGGGCAGCACTCCCTTTCTGTTTCTTTTAGTGCTTTCGTTATGACATTATTTGCTTGTTCAATGTCTTCTATGTCGTTTTCAAGGTCTTGTATACGTCTGGTTAGTACATCTTCATAGAGGTTGTTGTTTCCTGGGGGAATCCATTTCGTCTTTCGTGTTTTGAAGATCATCTTGGTTCTTTCGAAATTGACATTTAATCGTATCTTTGCTCGGATTAATCTGTGGTCGCTTCCTACCGAAAATTTGTTAAGTATTTCAATGTCTTTAATGATTTCTTTTCTGTTTGTTATGATAAAATCTATCTCATTTTTGACACTGCCATCTGGGCTTATCCATGTCCATTTACGCTGAGGCTTTTTATCGAAAAAAGAGTTCATCATGGATAAATTTTCCTGGTGTAAGAAATTAAGCAGTCTTTGTCCTCGTTCATTTCTGTCGCCATACCCATACTTGCCCATTGCTACTTCTGCATCATCTTGTTTGAAGCCAATTTTCGCATTAAAGTCGCCCATAATTATTGTATAATATGCTGGTGTAGTATGTAATGCTGTTTCTAGGTCATCATAAAATTTTTCAATTTCTTCATCGGAGTGGCTTGTCGTTGGAGCATATGCCTGGATTATCTTAAGGTTATATCTTGCATTTAGTTTGAAGATGAGGTATACAATCCTGGGACTTATGCTGTTAATTTTAGTTATATTTTGGGTGTGTTTTCTATGTATAATAAATCCTACTCCACCGTGTGAAGTGTCTTCTTCTCCTCTAAAATGAAATAAATGTCCCGATTTAAGAGTAATTTGGGCTTCTCCTCTTCGTCTGATTTCGCTGAGGCCGATGATGTCCCATTTTATTGTTTTCAGCTCTTCCTCCAGTTCCATCATTTTCTGGTCCGATATAAGGGTTCTAACATTGTATGAGGTGATATGCATTTGTCGTTCTTTGTGGTAGCCTGATCTTTTCCGGGGATTCTTAGCACCCTCTGCTCCAACCCTTTTCCATCCGCTACCTTGGTTGGGGGTATTGGAGCGGCCGGAGACTGAGGGCCGTTCAGTACTATCGTCTTTCATGAAAATTTGCCTTTGGGGTTTTAAGCCATTAAAACGCCACGCTTGGCTAGTGCGTGTTGGCGAGTTGGACTGGATGTGGAGGGAGGAAAGGGTGGAGATGGGATTGCTTTGGGATAGGACATGGTTTCCCCGGTGAAGGGATGCTGGGGAAATCCATGAGCTCGCGTGGGCAGGTGTGCTATTCCTGAAGTAGATCATTTCCCTGCCGGGATCGCAGAGAAGTATCTACCCGCTACCATCAATGCATTCATTTTTTATAAAAAAGTCTATCTACCATTATAGCATCCTCATTTGGTGTCAATATGATTTTTGTTGTTCATTTGAACAAACACCTGTCCAGCAGAAACATCTGATGGGATAAAACTTGTTTAACAGCTATTAACACACCACCTCCACTGTCGAAATTAATGGATTCTTGTGTCAGGTCTTGTGTGTAGATATCGTAATTAAATAAACCAATTTCAGCATCGCTAGATGCTGTAGATATCGTAATTAAATAAACCAATTTCAGCATCGCTTGTATCAGGTGTTAACCATGTTTCAGTAAATATGATCACATCAAAGTAGCAGTTAGAAACATTTAGAGTCAGAGTTGTCAATTTAGTCCGAAGTCCTCTACCATTTTCAATAAAAATGGAGAGCTTGCCCAAGTCATTGTGGCTTAGAGGTTTTTTGAATTACCTTTGGGATATTATAATACCGTATCGACAGGTTCTGTCCCCTGCTTCCTGAGGAGACAAAAGCTCAAATTTTATATACAGATTCAAGTACCTTCCCTTTATTAGGGGTCTGATCAATGCTGATAAAGATGGTTTTAGCATGGTCAATGTGTTTCTGTTTAAGAACTGCATGTCTGCTGTCTGAACATTTTCAGTTGAAGATAAGAACACTTTAAATGGATGGTGCCCATTTTTATTTTTCTTTCCAAAGCGAGCTATTCTAATATTGTCAGAGACTTCATCCTAAATTTCATCTTCGTCTTAGACTTCATCTAAATTTTTTTATATAAAAAACCTAGTTACTCTTAATAACTGAAATATAACTCAAAAAGCAATATAGGTAACTCATTTATTTAAAATAAATGTAATTGAAGACGATAATTGCAAACATTGCAGGAAACAGGGTGATCTTGATCATATCTTCTTTGAATGTAGGCACTAAGTTTTAACAGCATTTAAACTGCCTCTATAAAAATTTAATCAAACTTAATATACATGCACCATTCAATATCCAGTCTGCTGGCTACGGGCTCACAACAAAAATATAAATTATAGATTTCTTGTCAGACACATGCACATTTCCATAAGATTTGTATGCGAGCATGAAATTTTTTATGATTTCAGTTTAGATTTGAATCCTTTTTTTATCCTAAATGTACATCTTATCCGATATCCATTTTACTGTCCTTTATTGTATCAGTATAGTATGGGATTATTATTACTGTATTGTATTAAGGATAGGATTGTATATTTGTTATTACAACTGACTGAATGACTAATGTCTATGCCATCAAGGGCGTAGGGGCAAAATTTCGTCTCTAATGCTTTTTAAATGCATTAATTTTTTTTAATTCTGAGAAAACTAATAAGTATTTTTGAAAAATTTAAGGGCAGAATGAAAGATTACGTTATTACCGAGGGCCAAAAGTCCCTGAAAACTTCCATAATGTTTATTTTAATAAGTTACAGTTGTGAAAAAAAAAACAGAAAATGTGTGATTTTTAATTTTAAATACCTATCTCATTAAAAAAATTTATTTATTCTAAGGGACTTTCAGCCCTCGGTAATAATGTAATCTTTCATTCTGTGTTTAAAATTTTTCAACAATATTTATTAGTTTTCTCAGTATTCGCAAAAAATTAATGCATTTAAAAAGCATTGGAGCCGAAATTTTGCGCCTAAACCCTTAATAAAAAAACTCAAAAAGCAACTAAAATAAAATACACTGGCAAGGGCAACAAAACAGAAAACAAGACAAGCAAAAAATAAAAAATAAATCACTTTTCATAAATGACACTAATGACAGATGACAGTTTTCTCAAGATCAACTGGCAACGTTGGATTTCCATAAGAACTTTAGCTCTACCTAAAACAAACTACAACCATAGAAAAAAGTGTGTGATTTGGTAGAATGCGAACTTACCCTTCAAAAAATATGTCACGTATTTCAGCACCTGTTTAATTGACCATTCCAAATCACGTGATATAATATGGCCGGCAGTGGGCAAAAATTTAATAATATAGGGTTTACATCAGTTTTTGTAAAGAATATCCTGTTTGGTTTTGTTTTTTATTGTTAATTGTGCACCGAAATTGTGATAGCAAATAAATATAAACTAGTTTATCGCCTACATAACTGAATTATCCCATAGTAGGTATTGACCCAAACTGGTAACTAATATGGGATAATTCAGTTCTGTAGGCGATAAACCACTTCATATTTAATTTGTTATCACAATTTCGCAGATTTTCCTACACAATTAACATAAAAAAAACAACCAAACAGGATTTTCTTTACAAATTAATGTCGATGTAAGGTTAGATTTTGCCCACACCCGGCCATGTTTGACGTTTCATTGGAATGCCTAATTGGAAGGATACTACAAATCTGGCCTCCACATAAGTGGTCTGTAGCTTCTACATGATAGGTGTGAAATTTTAAACGTTCTTGTTATTGATTGGATAGGAAGAGTGGAATAATCTAGCAGTGGAATAATCTAGCCTCCATGCTAGGTACATCATAGCCTCCCCTCCATACGGTACTTCCAATATTTAATATTTTATTTATTCAAGTGGACAATAAAGGTAAAACACAAACAACTTTTGTTTCTTACTTATTTATTTAAACAATAATGTGACATTTTACATAGAAATATGAGTAATTTGGATTAAATAAATGTTTACTTGTCGAATTTTTCCACCGTCTGCACACAACAGCTGAACGGAGCCATTAGACCTAACAACAAAACGTGAAATAAAATGTGTATTTTAAAACTGTTGGATAAACAGTACCTACAATCAGAAAAACTTACCTTTAAAAAGTACTCGATTATGAAATAACAAAAATATCAAAAAACACGACTGAATATCAGCTTTTTATGGTGACACAGAAACACATCACATAACCGACCATATAAAATAAGTGAAGGACAACGAACGAACGAACACGAACACAGATTCACAGGATTTGTCAAAAGTCATGTTCCACCAATCACAAGGCCGACATCAGCGCCTCTGACTAAATGGAAGGAAAATAAATACGATTACATGTTTTTTATTAGAGTGAGCGGGGCATGACTACAACTTCGGAATGGACTAAATACCTATTACCTATTCGCGGTGTGCAAGTACTTGGAAGGGAAACGAGAAACGACCGTGCGCGAGTCGCGGAGAAATATTGCAACTATCTTAAATAATTCCGAAATTGTCAAATTAACGTATATTTCATACCTTCTGTCATTGAAGCAGAAAAATTATATATTGCTCCACAATATTGATATGATATGCAATTATTACATAAAGGTAAATTTAAATAATTCTATTTTGCTTGCAGTACTGCATTTTAATAACTAATTTTATTTACTACATACACTTGTTTACGTTTTGATAGCATAACCTGAAACTTATTTTTTCTTCTTATTATTTTTTTGGGCTATGGCCTTGACAATTATCCAGTAACCAGGACTAATATAATTGGCCAATATTTAAAGTACGAATATAATTAAAGTGCGAATAAAGTTGCAGAGCGTAGAAATAGGGGTCGCTTTGCCGAACTTGTACATACACGGATGTGCACGGATGTTGAAAGATGCATACACGGTCCCAATACTGTGTTTAACCGTGTCTGTTATATTTACCAATTCGCGCAATCGTACTTGAGACGCTGTGTTAGGTGAGGTGTTTGAAAATTTGTGTAACTTGATTGCTTGATTCTGTGGTGTGAAGGTGGTTAAACTTTTGTTTTATTTTTTTTTGTTTTGTTTGTTTTTGTTGTTGCGAATATATCGCAGAAAGTTTTTAGATGAAGTAATTGTATGATGAAGATAACACAGAAAATACAAGAGGGCAGCATACTTTGCAAAACAACTGTTACAATTTGAAATCAACAATTTGTTAAGTTGTTGTCTTGCAGGTAAAAAAAGTGACTTTTTAAAAAAATTATATCTTGGAAACTAAAAATTATTTTTATTTATAATTGAAACATGTAAAAGTATAGTACTCTCAAAAACATTTCAGCCAAAAATATTCATTTTTGTAGAGTTGACTGCAATTTTTCGACAACAGCCCTTTTTTGCGGTGAGCAGCATAACAAGTCCAGTCTCATCTGAAATCAAAGTTTCTTGTAGTTTATACCTCTGGCTAGTGAATGAACAAAGGATTTTTTATTAGATGAGGTCATTTTTGTTTTATAAAAAAAACTACTTTAAAAATGAGAAAAATTGGGGTCAAAAATGTGTTTAAACTTATGTAAAATCTTCAAATTTCATTTTTTTTTAATTCCTCCGTTCATATTCTAGCCAGAGGTATAAACTACAAGAAACTTTTTAATTTCAGATGAGACTGGACTTAGTTATGCTGCCAACGCAAAAAAACTTAAACTCTACAAAAATGAATATTTTTGGCTGAAATGTTTTTGAGAGTACTATACTTTTACATGTTTCAATTATAAATAAAAATAATTTTTAGTTTCCAAGATATAATTTTTTAAAAAGTCACTTTTTTTACCCACAAGACCTATGTAACCCCTTAAAAAAATGTTTGGAAGAATATGTTTGATGGCCAAGATGCATACATATATTTAGAAGGAAAGTTCCTGATTTCTGTAGTATAATACATAATATCGAAGAGGAAGTAGCCCTAAGCGCCGGACTCCACTTGCGATTTGTAGTTGTGAAGATTGAACACATTCTTTCAAATAGAAGTCAATCCATGATTATTTAGTCCCAAATGGATTGACTTGTATTTGAAACAATGTGTTCAATCTTCCTGATTACAAATCGCAAGTGGAGTGCGGCGGTAATAACACCAAAATATTCCATATAGGTCCATAGAAGGTACACAGACATTGAAAAATTCCTGGAATATCCCCGAAAACATGTTCCCTGAACATCCCAGGAAAATCCTGTGTCAGCATTTTAAACATTACCTGAATGTCTTATTGGAACATTCCATGAATGTCCACGAATGTTCTCTGGACATTCAAAATATATTTTGTAGACATTCCCTGGATATACCAGAAATACAGTGATGAGCGCTCTAATAACCGGCAAAATAGCACAAAAGATGTATTAAGTAGTGAGATAAAAAGACATGAAACTAGTCGAGCTGGGAAATTTAGCGATATTAACTTATACATTTAGATTGTATTGATTGTGTACCACCTTCAGACGTATCAGATGAGTTTGGAAACTACCACTGTCACAGTGACAGTTTTAGTTGACATACTCCTCCGATATGTGTAAAGGTGGGATCAATATAACGTAAATTTAAAGGTTAATTTCGCTAAATTTCCCAGCTCGACTAGTTTCATTTCTTTTTATCTCACAACTAAATATGTTGCCCATATTTTGCCGGTTATTAGAGCACTCATCACTGTACATCCTTGCTGATGGGACAATACCTCCTATCTGTTTTTTCATGAGTTTTGTATGAGAGATGGAAAAACATGTTTTAAGGTCACCTCCTGTGTTCATATGTAAGTTTTGACTTGTTTTGTAGTTCATAGATAGTTTAATTTACTACAAAACAAGTCAAAAAATATCATATGAAAACAGGAGGTGACCCTAAGACAAGTTTTTAGTCTCTCTTACAAAACTCATGAAAAAACAGATAGGATGTATTATTACATCACTGACGATATGTGGCCATACCAAATAATACATCTTTGATAAATATAAACATTTTTATTGAACAAAATCTTTTCATACATTTTTTTAATGCAATTTACTAATATTCCTAAATATTTCAAAAAAATGTGTCACATTTGCTTTGTAAACCTTTCTTTTGCCTTTCGTAGCCACATATTCCGTTTCCTTCCTGGTTTTTTGTAGACCACTTCTCTCAGCTGATTCTAAAAAAAAAATAAAATAAATGGTAATTTTTCTATCCTTTAAAATTAACAATCAGAAGAAATATTATTTACAGATAATGATATGCATAATAATAATAGGTTTGTTCTAGCATCAGTTTGAAACCATCAGCGAATAGTGGACCAGCGCGAGTAGAGGGGATCGCACTGGTGACTGTATTATGTTCTTTTACTGACCAACTGTTTGCTGATGGTTTTTGACTAGTTTGACTGTTTGCTAGAACAAACCTAATAATAATGAATATTTTGTATTTTGACAATGACATCTGATGTGGAAGTCAAAACATTAATAAAATTATTTTTTCAAGTTAACTTTCACATGCGCGTCTTAAAATTGTACTTTTAATACTTATATCATAAATAACTATTAAAACTATCTTAAGAGGAAACAGTATCGATCAACAGGTAGCGAAAATGTGTTCCAAGATTGCGGCTGTAATTTTGAATATTTTTTCAAGATATTTGGCATACATATTCGTAATATAATAAAGAATGGCGGTATAGAGCCCAATTTGAAAAATATATTAATATGTGGAAATTACTCTGTAATTAAATACAATATAAAAAAAACGAGCTTGTACCGCCATTAAGAAGAACAAAAAAATACACTTTTTTCAAATACAACTTTTTTATCAGATTTTGTGTTATTTTGGAACTACTAAAATTTTTTATTTCATTAGTAGTTCCAAAATTACACAAAATCTAGGCATCGGATAAAAAAGTTTATTTGAAGAAAGTGTATTTTTTTGTTCTTCTTAGTGGCGGTACAGGCTCGTTTTTTAAATATTGTATAATTACAGAGTAATTTCCACATATTAATATATTTTTCAAATTGGGCTCTGTACCGCCATTCTTTATTATTTTACGAATACGTGTGCCAAATGCCTCGAAAAAATATTCAAAATTAGAGTGACAATCTTGGAACACGTTTTGGCTACCTGTTTATCGCTACTGTATTACCTTAAAACATTGTAATTTGCTAAACCAGTATATTTTACTCTACTACTACTCTACTAGCTACCTCATTTTCCACTGTTTCTAAAGACTTGTTTACATGGGTAGAGTTTTGAGGAGAGTAGAGTAGTGGTAGTACTCTACCAAAAATGGCTTGATACCATTCACATGAGGAGAGTACAAGTATAGTACTGATGCTAGTATAGTGAAACCGATTTTTGTATTTTTAAACACTCTTGATTATAAGTGCACCTTAAATTCTTAATTTTTTGCTTAAGCTCGTTTACTCCAAAGCCCCCTTTGCCATTCTTTCGACGATTTCATCCTCCGCAGCTTGCTGCAAACTTTTATTTCTGTAGTATACACTACCTAAATTCCATAAACACTGGTATTCGCCGTATTATAGCTCTACAAGTTTTAAAGTTTCATCTTCGGTGAACTTCATTTTCACTATTTACACAAAACACAATTCCAGCCAGAATGACAGCGTCCCCATGTACTCTCCTACCTACTCTATTCTGCCATAATTGAGCGTGTTCCATGGGTAGAGTGTGCAGCCGAGTAGACATTTTGGCAGTAGTGGTGGTCATAGAGTAGTTACTTTGCCATAGGTTGCTAGTCACTCTACTTTAACTCCAACTATACACTCTACCAGCTATTCTACTGTGCTGAGCATTTTTACAGGTAGAGTTACTCTACTCTATCAAGTACTTGCATCATTACTCTACCCGTGTAAACAAGTCTTAAATCTACTGAATGAAAATCTACTTAATCTTAATCTACTCTTAATGAAAAATGTCTAAAATCATTTACCCACCTAGTATTATTGTAGAATTTAAGACAGTCCAGTGCCTTATAAATAATTTCAATATGAATATTTTTCCCTTTAATTCTCCTTTGATACCACTCCATTTTAGATTTTGGGGAACTTATTTCATTGTGTTTATAGACCATATTTATTGAAGGAACCCAATCTGGAGATTGTTATTATCGATTAAGTCGGCTGGTTTTCCTATAAGATTAAAATGTTAACATCTTCAAAAATCGTTACTGTTGTAATTGTAACTTACCAGATATAAAATGATTACAGCAGACAGGACAGGAAAATTTTCATTTCGCTAGTAAGACCTGTACATTGTATTGCATTTAACCATTGTTGTCTCTCAGATACCTTATTTAGTTCAGTTTAAAAGTGAACTTTATCTTGACTTTATCACAATTACTTTGCATTTCACACTTCAAAACACAACACCAATGAAGCATATTATCTTTCTAAATTAATATTTCCAGAGAAAATGTTAAATTAATCTTTGAACAACACAAAATTACAAAGAAATACAACTAAAATTATCTAAAACTCATTAAGAACAGATAGAATAAGATTTATCTTTTACACCAATGAACTGTCAATACGGATGGAATGGCCCTGTCCCATTCAAATAGTGAAGCGAGATTGCCACCAACATACAAGAGAGAGGTTCTAGAGAGAGACAGACAAGGTGCTGGAGAATTTGACAGGCCGTGTAATTTGAGTTGCCTATATAAATGGACCCGATTGAATCAGTATTGACAGTTCGTTGAATGGACCTCATATTTTAACTTTCAGGGCTGATTGGCAGTACATATTTCAAAATTTAAATACTTTTTTGTATTTACAGAGTAAATAGAGTACATAGTACTATACTTGGTGTTTAAATCAGTTTAAATACTTTTCAGAATTGTTATTTGTATTTATCAAAACAAATACCTACTTTCCTAAAGCATTTGGAAGTTAAATAATTTTAAAACTATTTAAATACTAAATTGGTGACTGTTTTATATAAAGTGAAGAAGTCGTATGTTTTTATGTTACTTTTATATTTAGAATTTTACATTTCCCCGATTTAAGTTAATATAGGCAACTCAAATTACACGGCCTGTCAAAGTTTCCAGCACCTTGTCTGTCTCTCTCTAGGACCTCTCTCTTGTATCGTGGCTGCATTAATTGTCTTCGTGCCTATTCCATCCGTTGACAGTTCATTGTTTTACACCCAGTAGCCATATTGACATATAGGGCTTTTCATTCACAGTCATTTGTTTCGAGCTTCTGTCATATGTCACATAATATAAATATATCTACGACATACGTTATTGGTATCTACAATAATACAAACCACAGACGTATGACATAGATATATTAATATTATGTGACACATGACAGAAGCTCGAAACAAATGACAATCGATGAAAAGCCCTATTGATTTAATTTTGAAAACGATTATATTTAAATTTGGTAAATATAACCAAATACTATGGACCCTTCTATCGTATTTGATATAACTCCGCACGACCACGCAACTCGAAACACAAGTACGCAAACACGGTTGCGTGAAGCGTGGCTCGCAATCGTGAAATGAGACTTGCTCGACCTGTAGATTCTTGTGGGTGACAGGGTTACTTTTCCCGTGTTGCCAGCTGTCGAGTAAGCTTTTTCTCTCAACGTACCTTAAAAATTCCCACTTTTATGATAAAATTCCCTTCTATGCTCCTATTTAAAAAATCTGTGAAAATATGTTGAATTATTTTTAAATATTTTGATTTTTATAAATATTTTACAATTTGGACTGGAGCAAAGATTCCCTTATAAGTTAACTTTTTCCCTTTTATGTTGAAAATTCTTGTAGAAAGGGAAATTTACCACAGGTGGCAACACTCTCGTTTTCGTGGGCATGACATCAGTCAGGGTAACGAACGAAACCGAACCGAACCGACCGTAACGTGTAATAGATGGCACGCGTGACATGGCTTTGCAACTGTACGCTTGCAGCAAAGTTGCTACAAACTTGAATCATCATCTTTGTCATAACAATATTGCAGCAAACTTGACACAAACTTGCCTCGTCATATTTGACGCAGCAATTTAAAATCAAAGAAGAATCAAACTTGCCACAAGTTTACATGCTATCTGGGATAGTGGTTCTGTATTTCGATTTCATACCTTAGATAGTCTAGGATTATTTTAGATAAAATACTAACCCTAGTATAGGACTCTTGCTTTTCTCCCGGACTTTGTTTTTGAACTTTGATACTAATACCTTTGCTTGGCCCGGTGATAGTGGGTAATTGCTTGTTAAGTGGCCTTTGTGGTCCTGTTTGATCTTTTCACCATCCACTATCACTGTTATTAAGTTGCGTTATATGTAAATTGTTGACATATAACATATTTATTGTTAATATATTTGTATGTATTAAGGTTGGTGTTTTATTTCAGTCTGTATCACTAGTATATGCGGTAGCAAGACAAGATTAGTATTTAATATTTTGTATTTCAGGTGGTTGTAACCAGTGTCATTGAGTTCCTGTCGTTCGTTACTTCAAAAAATCTCGAACCTTTCCAACTTCTTGGTTCCGAGAGCCGAGTTGTTCGTTCGAGTTGACGCCCTTTTTTCTTCTTCTTTTTTTGTTGTACCTCGATATTATTTTATCCCTAGCATTCTTATCTATTTTCCTTCCATTTTTGTATTAACAGTCTCATTTTCTTCCTAGTTACTATCATTTAATTATCAAATCTTTTTTATATCTCTAAAGCCAATATTCGGTGTATTGAAGCAAGCCCGAATACTCACTTGAGATTTAGTGTCTCTCTGCCCTTTTAATTTTTTTTCTGAGCTAAGCCCCTCTTCTTTTCGTCTTAAATCTCTTCTCATTTATTTTTTCCCCATCTTTTGTCAGTTCTTCTCTTCAAAAATCTCTATACCCAGAGTATAGAGGTTTCAATTGGCTAGACCCAACGTGTGGCTTCTTTTACATTTTTGGCTTTGAAAATATCTCCTTTTACTTTTGGGTTTTATCTTGGTGGTTTCAGTGATTGTGTTTTTGGATTTTCACTTTAACGTTTAGTTTATGCTTCAACTTTTTTTGACATTATCTTGTATCTATATCTTGAATAAACTTGTTTTGCTATAGTATACTGTGTTGACTGAATAAATTGCTTTGTTTAGATTCTGTAAATCACTGTTTTGGATTAATAATAAATTAAATAAAATAAAAATTTAAATATCTTACATTTAACTTTTTACAAGTCCGGAGTAGCATTAAAAGTAAATCACTACCTCGAATTAATAGTCTCTTGCAATTTTAGGTTTATCGGGAGGTGTAGCAGTACATTTCAACGGATTTCACGACTGGACCAAACAAACAGACATTATTGGTATAGGTATCCACTCACAACTTTAACTTGAGGACAGAGAGTAAGTTAAACTTTCCTACTTTATTATATCTCATTCTCAAGTGTATTTCTCAGTTGTGTAAAATGGCCTCTTTTAAGGCAGAACATCTGTTAACCCCTGAATTGGATTACGAGTTGAAAATTCGTCAGTTAGCTGATCCTTCGTTAACTACTGATAAGGCTAAAGTGATCGTTTTGACAGGTGCGTTGAAGCAAGCTTCAGCAAATTGGAGTCATGCTGTTCTGTCAGCTTTCCAACTAAATTTTAGTGATGAGGTCCGTGAAATAGAAGCTACCCTTGCAGATTTGAAGACCCAAATTAGCTCTTTTGTTGGCTCCCATAGTGATGTTTTATATGGTCGCTTGACTTCCCGTTTAGGTCATGTTTCAGGTAGGGTTCATTTGTTAGAGTCGGTAAATGAGGAAGAAGATGCCATAAAGAATTAAGTCTCTCAACTTCAAGATACTCAATCTGGAAGGCGAACTTGAGTTTAAAGTAACTCCACAGGCTCACTCCACTCCTCATAACCCTAGCGTTTCGGTTAATTCATTTCCTTTCTTTAAGTCAGCTCCAATTCATAAATGGAGTGTACATTTTTCTGGTGGTTCGAATGAAAATGTTGTTGGTTTCTTGGAGAAAATAGAATGTCTGCGTCTAGCGCGTGGGAACAGTGAAGATGAGTGCTTTTCATCAGCAGGTGATCTTTTTAAGGATTCAGCCTTTACTTGGTACCTCAATAATCGAGGTAGTTTTACTTCATGGCAACAGTTAGTTGCCAAACTTAAGTCTGATTTTCTTCCTTACAACTATGAAGACAACTTATTAGACGAAATTAAATCCCGGAAACAAGCTCCCCAGGAGAAAGTCACCATCTTTATCAATGAAGTTGTCAGTTTGTGTAAACGTTTGGAAGTCCCTCTTTCTGAGTCCCATATAGTGAGAATCATTAAGAAAAATTTGTTGCCGTCTTATCATCCGAGTTTGGCACTCACTGACATTCTCTCGATTGCTGACCTTACAGAAAAATGTAAGAGGTTAGAAGAAGTTTTGTCATGGTCTTCTGAACCTATATCTAGTGTCCCTCGTCGGTCAAACGTTAGAAATAACGAATCTTCCTATTCTGGTAGGCCAAATTATTCCCGGTATGGTAATGTCTCTACTTTTAACTCCAGAATTACCTGTTGGAATTGTCGTCAGCCAGGACATGCGTATTTTGACTGTTCTGAACCGAAAGGGTTGTTTTGCTATGGGTGTGGACGTCAAGGAGTCCGTAAGTTTGAGTGCGAATTCTGTTCGGGAAACGACAGAAGGGGTGGGTCGTCTCCCCTGGCTCCCACTCCTCATCAAAATACAGGGAATACCCTAGAAAATCCTCAAGACCCAGGAAGCAGTTTCTCGAGTCAGGAGGCCCATGCCTCAACCACCCAAACATCCCAACCTCCACCGAAAGACAAAAGACCACGGAACTGCAGATACCAACCGAAAAGAGGACGTTAGTCGACCATGTCCTTTGTGATTCTTCTGTAGTTTCTCCAAGTAATCCCTTATCTTCCCTTATTGATGTTGACATTAATTCATTGTTAGTTCGTAAAAATAAGGATAATCGTCCATACCTTGAAATATCTATCTTAGGACATTCTTGTTTAGCTTTACTATATCTCTAATATCTCTATTTTAGGTTCTCTAGGTCTGGAATTTCTCCAGAATTCTAATGTTAAGATAGGAATGGATGAGAATTTGCAAGTGACTACAGCTGATGGTCAAGTCCAACCAATTTTAGGTCAGTTCACAACTGAGATTTCTGTTAGTTCATGTAAAAGGATGATTACATTTTTTGTTATACCTTCTGTTAAGAATTCAGTTATCCTAGGGATGGATTTTCTGAAACCTTTTAATAGTGAATTGAATTTTACTGAATTTTCTTTATCTGTCTCTTCTTTTAATATCTCTTGTGTTGATGCAGTTAAAGATATGAGTAGACTTAATGCTCAGGAGTTAGAGCAGTTGAATAATGTCATCAAATCCTTCTCTTCTATCTCTTCGAAGAATCAGTTAGGTAGAACTCATCTCATCGAACATCACATTGATGTGGGTTCGTCTAAGCCCTTCAGACAATACCAGTATCCATTGCCTCAAGCCTGGCATAAAAGCTTAGTTAAGGAGGTGGATGAAATGCTTAAGCTTGGTATTATCGAGCAGAGCTCGTCTAGCTTTTGTAGTCCCCTGTGGATGACGAAGAAGAAGGATGGGACTTTTCGTGTCTGTTTCGACGGACGTAAACTTAACAGCATTACGATGAATAGGGATGCCTATCCTATACCTCGTATAGATATCATCCTCACTAAGCCACAAATTGCTAAATACATTTCATCCATCGACTTAAAGAAGGCATTTCTACAGATCCCATTAAGCGAAGAGAGTAAGAAACTTACGGCTTTTGCAGTAAGTGGCAAAGGATTGTACCAGTTTACTACAATGCCTTTTGGTCTGGTGTCTGCTCCCCAGACTATGTGTAGATTAATGGATTTGGTAATAGGTCCTGCTTTAGATCCCTATTGTCAATATTATCTTGATGATATTCTAGTCATTACTCCTGATTTCGACACTCATATCTCTGTATTGCAACAGTTGTTTCAGCGTCTCAAAGATGCAAATTTGACTATTAACTTAGATAAAAGCAGCTTTTGTCGTGATTCTATTAAGTTTTTAGGATATGTTGTAGATCCTCATGGCTTACATACTGACCCTGACAAGGTGTCAGCTATTCGTGATTTTCCTGTGGCTAAAAATACCACCCAGGTCCGTCGATTGTTAGGAATGGTGGGCTATTATAAAAAGTTTGTTAAGTCTTATTCTACCTTGTTGTCCCCTATCACTGATTTGCTTCAAAATAGGAAAAAGGGACAAAATATTGTGTGGACTCCTGAAGCTAATGAAAGCTTTCATTAAAATCAAGGAGGCTCTCACCAACTCCCCAGTTATGGTAGCCCCAGATTTCACTCAGCCTTTCTATTTGATGACTGATTGTTCAAACACAGCATTTGGTGGTGTACTCTATCAAATTGTAGATGGAGAAGAACAGCCTATAGCCTACACCAGCAGGAAATTAAATAAAGCCCAGAAAAATTATACTACAACTGAAAAAGAGTTGTTAGCTATAATTACTGGTATTGAGCATTTCAGATATTTTCTTGAAGGTCGTTCGTTTACGGTCATAACTGACCATAGTAGTTTGGTGTGGTTACAGAGTATGAAGAACCCGTCTCCTCGTTTGGCTAGGTGGATTTTAAAATTGGCACAATATGATTATAAAATTGTTCATCGTAAAGCTGCAGGTGTAGTAGTCGCTGATGCACTCTCTAGAACTTTTCATATTAATTTGTTAGATTTATCTACTTTACAACCAGATGATTGGTATCGAAAAATGTTGTATGATGTACAGAATGTTCCAGGTAAATTTCCTGATTTTAAAGTTGAGCATGGTGTTTTATACAAACATGTTTTAAGTTCTATGGATGCCCTTACGGGAATGTCTGAATGGAAGTTAGTCGTTCCAACAGCAAATAGAGCAGAGGTTTTGGCCACTTTTCATGACCATCCTACTGCAGCTCATTTTGGCTTCTACAAAACTTTCTGTCGTATATCTGAACTGTATTACTGGCCGAAGATGCGTCAGACTATTCGTAGTTATCTCGCTCGATGCAAAATTTGTGCTACGTGTAAGTCGACCAATCTTCCCCAACCAGGTTTAATGGGTAATTATCGACGGATTGATTTTCCATTCCAACTTATATCTTTAGATCTTATTGGTCCTTATCCTAGGTCGTATAAAGGTGCTCAATATGCCTTAGTAGTTGTTGATTACTTTACAAAATTTCCTTTGGTTCATACAATGTCTAAAGCAACTACTTCAGCGATCATTAAGTATCTTGAGAATGAAGTTTTCCTAATTTATGGTGTTCCACAGATCGTGTCTTGCGATAATGGACCCCAGTTCACAGCTAAGGCTTTTCGCGATCTCATGTCTAAATATAATGTACAAAAGATCTGGTACAATGCGAACTATCATCCTCAAATTAATCACACTGAAAGAGTTAACAAATCAATCGTGACTGCTTTAAGATCATATTCTTTTCCTGATCAGAGAGCTTGGGATACTCATATCCACTCTGTAATACAAGCTATCAGGACTTCTTCTCACGAAATAACCAAATGTCCTCCATCGTACTTAATGTTTGGTCGTCATGTTCCTCTTTCTGGTGATTATTTTGGTAAAATCTCAGAGAATGCCACTAATTTTCCTGCAATATCAGATAAGTTACACCGCTTAGAAGATATTCAGCACCTTCCTGACATATATGTGGATGTTCGCAAACGCTTGAAAGCATCTTATGACAGAAATAAGTGCCGTTATGACCTGAGAAAGCGAGTCTTATCTTTTAGAGTTGGAGATTCCGTTTTAAAGAAGAATTTTGTTAAATCTGATAAAGTAAATTTCCAATCTGCCAAGCTGTGTCAAAAATACATACCTTGCACCGTTATTAAGGTTATTTCTCCTTTGATTTATGAGTTGAAGGAAACCTCCACTGGCAGGAAACTAGGAAGGTTTCATGTCAAAGATTTACTTGAGGATAAGACTGTAGGTCCACAGAACTTGTCTGATAATTCAGATGGTTCATCTTCAGACGAAGATTAAATTGTGAGGTCCAGTTTGTTATTTAAGATCTGGGTATCCATTTTGTTTACCTGGTTAACATCTGTTGTTGTGCCTTTTATCTTATTTTATCTTATATTATCTTATCTTAATGTTGGTTAATATCTTAGTTTATGGACTTGTTCATTTTGCTGTTAGTTATCTCTTGAAAGCCCAAACTGCCTATCATAGGAGTACAAGATGGATAATGGGAATTTTCCCCATCTTGAATTCTGAGTTAAATAAGTATTTATAGGGATAATTAGGAACACATTTCAAATATTTTCTTTGATTTATGGTTTTGTATAGGTTCGAACCAAAGCCATAAAGCTTAGGCATTCACTTAACTCTGTCGGTGTTTTAGCGTGGGTTCAGGATTGATCACCTTGGACTTGTGCCCTTCACTTGGCTCAGGAATATACCAATACCTATCAGTTTTCCTAGAGTGTCTCTTAGGTTGAAATTAGAATGTGTCATATAGAATTGGATCGTTCTGATATTCAGCAGTAAGCAAGTCCGTTTAACTTGGTTGTCATCTCCTATGCTGTTATCTTTTAAATGATTTGAGTTTTAACATATCGTATTACCTTTAGTTTGGTTACCTGTCTCTCTACCACTTGCTTGGATTAGTTGATGTGAGTATGTGAGTTACCTTATTTGTCTCTCTCCCTACTGAGCATTATGTTAGTAGATGTCCTTCTACCTTAAATATGAAAAGGTAGATGTGAGTTTATCTTTACCTTTAGTTTGAGTTTATCTCGTACCTTTACCCTGATGCATTTATCTTTATCTTTACCTTGAGTATATCTCGTACCTTTACCTTGATGAGTTTATCTCTTATCTATATCTTGATTGAATATATATCTTATCTTTATCTTGATTATTATAAAGTCCTAAGAATCTGTCCTTCTCTGTGCTTGTCGTGAGTAAAGAATTGGACCACGTCAATAGTACAGTTTAGGTATTACAGTTGGGATTTTATTATCTTCTACCTTTTGTGCATACCCTCTACCATGAGTAGATGCGGGCTTGCCAGTATCTTTACTTTTTAGCATACCCTATACCATGAGTATAGTGGGCTTGCTAGTATCTTTACCTAGATTGTGTCTTCCTATCGCTACGAAAGCAAGTAGACGTTATGGATTATCTTTTACCTTGATTTTTAGATATTGTTGATATCCACAACCATATCATATATGTTTAGGTTTGTAGTAATGTAGTTTCAACTAGTCCTGATGAATTCGTCCCTCATTGAACTCTTGGGTGATTAATAGAATCTGTTCGCTCGAGTGTCAATGTTGGGTAAAGTTGGTAGGATACGTTGTAGTTTGATTGTTGTTTATGGTTCTTGGTAGTATTATGTTAGGGGTTGTTAATAAACACCTGTAATTTAGTTTTAATGATGGTTTACTAACACATGAGAATGTAGATAGTAAGTAGTGTTAAGAATTAACTTACTCTATAAGGTTGTATAACTAACTATATTTAGAATGTAAGCGATTAACACGCAATTGTATTTTTCTCTCAATCTCTAGCTTTACTAAATTAAAGTAAATTATCGTGTTGAATAACTTATATCGGTCAGTTACGTATGTCGGTCAGTTACACATCCCTTCTATGTTCTATACTTTCTGCAAATATGATTAAATATATCTCGCGTGGCCTCTATACTGTCTGTATGACTTCGTTCCTGATTTTTGTTCCGTCTACTCAGCAAATAGTATGGCTGTTGAGCCTACCATAATTATGGTTTTATACCACAACGTTTTCCTTTACCGTGTCCATCCTCAGGTTCGCCCTAGCGTTAGTTCGCTCAGGAAAAATAAAAAAAAGGAAACTTTTGGGAGTTTTCCTTTTTTTGCTGGAGATGAGGGAGAATGTAGCAGTTATATACTGCTTCTTTAAAATTACTTTAGTAATTTCCTTCGAAACGCCACTGCCTCTTGGTTTTATAGGCGAAATAGAAAATACAGCGGACAAAGGTACTCGCTTGACGGGGACGGCCCGTAAGTTAGTCGTAGATCAGAGACTAATAAGACACGTAGATTGTTTTTGGTGAACGAATTTGGGCTGGGAAGAATCCCGTAAAATCGAACATACTACATATCAACAATGAACTAAATATACCAGTAAAACTTTAATACCGATTAAATGTTCGAGATGAGGATCTACAATAATTAAATAAATATTAGTTTTATTATAAACCATGCCTTATCGGCTTATTACTTGCCGAAAATAGAAACCTACGTGTCTACGCTCAGGTGAGTTTATAATTATTTCTTGTCATACTATTCGCTTTCTCCTATCCATCTATACGTATATATTTATCGTTATTTTTGTTGCAATCGAACATAGTAAAACGTAGTTTCATATGTCTTTATATAATTTAACTTCCTTTTTTGTGTGACATAGTTTTTGTGTCATTTTTTTTATAAGTACGGTAAAAAGTCTTAGGACATTTTACTGAACGCGCAGAGGCGAAAATATTTTTAATTTGACAGCAGTATGTCATAAGGATTGACAGTCGAAATGCCATACGGATAATGTTTGTTTGTTGTGATAAAACAATATCAGTTTTGATCCAGTATGTTAAATATGTACTGTGTAACCATTCATGGGGACTATGGAATTTTATTAAATGTAATTTTTTTCGTAGATTCGTTCACCTCCCATCCACAATAACAACACATAACATTGGAGACCAACACCATTACCTACCTATATACTTGTATCAGCAGTTTTGCATCGGTTCAGCAGCTTTCCATTTTATTGCATTTTGTAGAGCCCAGGAGATTAAATCTTAAGCGGACTTGCTTCTTGGATCCAGCTGTTGTCAGTTAAGCAGTGTTTTGATTTTTATATTTGGATAAGTACATATAAATGATTCTAATAATTATCAGTTACAGATGTAAACCTTTTATATGCATATAATCAGGTACACTACTTGGATAGTTTTTTTTTCTAATATCAGAAAAGGTTTTTTGTGTTAAATAAAATAGTGGATTTCTAATAATAAACATAAAGTAGGTAATGGTTAAAAATAGTAATAAATACAGTTATAAAATGATTTTAGATTCAAGTTATATTTAGCACATTCATAATATTTAAAGCAGACAAGTCTCTGATCCGACTCATTGTTTTGAAAATTGCTATGTAAGGTATTCTTTTTTTTTAACCATAGTGGTTCTGTATTTCGATTTCTTACCTTAGATAGTCTAGGATTATTTTAGATAAAATACTAACCCTAGGATAGGACTCTTGCTTTTCTCCCGGACTTTGTTTTTGAACTTTGATACTAATACCTTTGCTTGGCCCGGTGATAGTGGATAATTGCTTGTTAAGTGGCCTTTGCGGTCCTGTTTGATCTTTTCACCATCCACTATCACTGTTATTAAGTTGCGTTATATGTAAATTGTTGACATATAACATATTTATTGTTAATATATTTGTATGTATTAAGGTTGGTGTTTTATTTCAGTCTGTATCACTAGTATATGCGGTAGCAAGACAAGATTAGTATTTACTATTTTGAATTTCAGGTGGTTGTAACCAGTGTCATTGAGTTCCTGTCGTTCGTTACTTCAAAAAATCTCGAACCTTTCCAACTTCTTGGTTTCGAGAGCCGAGTTGTTCGTTCGAGTTGGCGCCCTTTTTTCTTCTTCTTTCTTTGTTGTACCTCGATATTATTTTATCCCTAGCATTCTTATCTATTTTCCTTCCATTTTTGTATTAACAGTCTCATTTTCTTCCTAGTTACTATCATTTCATTATCAAATCTTTTTTTTTATATCTCTAAAGCCAATATTCGGTGTATTGAAGCAAGCCCGAATACTCACTTGAGATTTAGTGTCTCTCTGCCCTTTTAATTTTTTTCCTGAGCTAAGCCCCTCTTCTTTTCGTCTTAAATCTCTTCTCATTTATTTTTTCCCCATCTTTGTCAGTTCTTCTCTTCAAAAATCTCTATACCCAGAGTATAGAGGTTTCAGCCCCTGTCATACAATCAGCTACAGCCCAACCACAACCACAACCACAAGCGAGCCAGACAACAACAAGAGCTCCACCCGCCGAAGGTGCTGCGCTGGATCATCAGCCGGCGCTCCCTCAAGCGGGACGACCGAGGCAGCGCATGAAATGGACTGTGTCCATTAATGAAAACATTTTGCGCTTCTATTACAAGGTGACAAACCTCGGTCAAGAAACAATCGGCTACCGACAACAGCTGTATGCCGAATTTTGCAGGACGTACCCAGATATTCAAGTATCGGAGCAAAGAGTATCAGATCAATACCGGGTAATCATAAGGAACAACCTTATCCCAGAGACTAGACGCTATTCGATCAAAAGCGAAGTCGAACGGGAGATTAATAACCAAGAACAAGTTTTATATCAAGTCCCTAATGAAATCCTCGATGAGCAGACTCCTGAAATTCTCATGCCAGAAACTCAACCTGATAATACACAGCAGGAAAACAACGAGTTGCGCGATAGTCTAGCAAACGAAATGGCTCGTACCGTACAAGAATTTAATGGAACAAACCCACTTAGCAGACCACCGCTACCACAAATAAACTCTTGTAAGAAACTAGGTGCGCTGTTACAAATTGTGAACACTGAAGTCCTACTCAACTATGTCGTAGAAGCTCACACGTTGGAATATTTGCATATGCTAATCTACTGTGCAGCAACAGCAATTGCTAATGTAATGGGCGTTAAGATCAAAACACGATGGGTTACTAATAACGAAAGAACTGGTAACAGAATTGCACCCTGGGAAAAAAGACTGCTCGGAAAGATCGAATTATTACGTAGGGATATTGGTATAGTCACAGAATACATACGAGGTGTAACAAGTAGAAAAGTCATCAGAGGAGCTGAAGATATAATGCTGACTACCGGAAGACACTCAAGATATGATCCAGAAAACAACACAGCCCATCAGTGTCTGGACACATTAAAACAAAAGCTCTCCGTTTATTCAGGACAACTAAGGAGGTACAAAGTTAGTAACAACCGCAAAAGCGACAATGCTCTTTTTGAAAGTTCTGAAAAGGCGTTCTATCGAAAACTCAATTCCACTGTAGAACGTGTCGATAAGACTTACCCAAGCCCAGAAGAAATTCATGAGTTTTGGGGAAATCAACTTTCCACGCCAGTTGCTCTTAACAACAATGCTGGATGGATAGAAGAAACGACACAGAACTGCCAACACTACATTACCACCCTTTACGAACCCTTCACTACTGAAGAAGTCTTAAATACCATCAGAGCTTCACAACTGGAAATCTCCTGGACCAGACGGAGTTCAAAACTTTTGGCTCAAGAAGTTTTGGAGTGTTCATGAATGCTTATCAACACTAATTAATCATGTTATTTCTAATCCGCAGGATATACCATCATTCCTAACTCAGGGAACCACTTATTTAATTCCGAAGGATCAAAATAACACCCAAGATCCAGAAAAATACCGCCCAATTACTTGTCTTCCAACTTTGTATAAATTGGTCACATCCTGTGTAGCCAGGCGTATCTACCAACACTGTGCTCTGAACAATATCATAGAGCCTCAACAGAAAGGATGCGCTAAGGGTTCCATGGGTTGCAAAGAACAACTCTTCATCGACTCAGTCATTTCTAACCAGGCATATTCCAAAAAGAGGAATCTTTTTACTGCCTTCATTGATTACAAGAAGGCCTTTGATTCAGTGCCGCATGAATGGCGCATAGATATATTGAGAATATATAAAGTCGATGATAATATAGTGACCTTTTTCGAGCATATAATGACGGAGTGGAAGACTAGAATTCACCTTCAAATACCTGGTGAAAATAACATCGAAACTGAAAATATCGCAATCAGCCGGGGCCTGTTTCAAGGAGATTCGTTGAGTCCAATGTGGTTCTGTATAGCTATGAACCCATTATCTCAGCTATTGAACTCCACAGATGCAGGTTTTAGCATCAAAAATAACAACAATGTGGTGGCGAAGCTTAATCATTTATTGTATATGGATGATTTGAAATTAATGGCTTCCACTCGAAACCAACTCGATGAGATGCTAAAAACTGTAGAAACTTTTTCTAATGATATTAGCATGCACTTCGGACTAGACAAGTGCCGTATTTTAAATATAGTCAGAGGAAAAGTACAGCCCGGAGGATTCGATATGCAAAATGGCCAGAATATCGAGGCCATGGGTGAAAACGATATGTATAAATATCTTGGAGTAAAGCAAGCGCGGAGAATTGACCATAAACAAATGAAAACAGAGATAACTACTGAGTTTATACGAAGGGTAAAACAGCTGCTTGGCTCACACCTTAATAGTAGAAATTTGTTTAAGGCACTAAACACGTACGCATGTTCCGCGCTTAGCTATTCATTTGGCATTGTTAAGTGGACAAAAACGGACATAGAAAATCTTCAGCGAAAAGTAAGAACGCACCTCACAAAGGCACAAAAACACCATCCAAAAAGTGCAGTAGAAAGAACGACATTACCACGGAATTTAGGAGGAAGAGGACTTATGGATATAGGTGAGCAATTAGACAAACAAATTGCTAATTTAAGATCTTATTTTCAGATGCAGGTTGAAACATCTACTCTACATCGCGCTATCTGCGCAGTAGATGACACAATACCGATAAAACTGAGGGAAGCAGAACTTCGCATAAACCACCTTACTAAGGACGAAAAAGTGCGCGCCTGGATGGGTAAACTTCTGCACGGGCGACATCCCAATGAGGTCAGCCAAGATTATGTCGACAATATAGCGTCGAACTACTGGTTGACATTAGGAAAGATGTTTCCTGAAACGGAGGGTTCATTACTGGCTATTCAGGATCAGGTTATACCCACCAGAAATTACCTGAAATATATCATCAAAGACCCTCATGTTCAAAACGACAGATGCCGATATGGACGTCAAGCCCAAGAAACCATCCAACATCTTACAGGGGGCTGCCAGGCATTTGCTGCAACTGAGTACAAGGAACAACATGACGCAGTGGGAAAAATCCTTCATCAGGAGATAGCTATCAAGCTGGGACTTCTCCAAACCGACCATCTCCCATATTATCAATACGTCCCTGAGAGTATGCTTGAGGATGGCAACTACAAGCTATACTGGGGCCGCACTGTGCTCACAGACCAAACAGTGGCGCCAGGGCCGCGTTTTGGTCTAATGACGCCCTAGGCAATTCTCTAGTAGCCGCCCTTCAAACCTGTACCATTTTTGCGAAAAAAAAATGCAAGCTATTTTGCTATTTTATTTTTTAATCAAAAGTTATTCGGGTTCAAAAATTACAATTTTTCGATATTTTGAAAGTTTAACCGCATTTATCTCGAAAACTATGCATCCTACGAAAAAACTTGTAACAACATTTTTTGCTTAGACTGACCCAAAAAATAGAAAAAAAGGTTGGTTTTGCTAAGAATCGCTGTTATGTAATTCCTCAAGTTCTTTGTTTATACTGTATAAATTTTTATTTAACATTTAATATTTTTTAAATAAATAAATACATAAATAGTTTATTTACGGCCAATACCATTTACAAAAATACCACATATCACAATAGGTATAGGTAGTATCACAATCATAAATACATATTAAAATAAAGAACAATATCACTATATAAAGACTGAAAAATCAAAAATATACATATACACATATATACACATATATATATATATATATATATATATATATATATATATATATATATATATATATATACACATATATACACATATACGCATACACATATATATACACACACATATAATATATTAAATACAATTTAGCATTTTTTTTTCAATTTCTTCTTAAAACTAGGCAATGAACAGTCAAAAAAGTCAATATCGATATTATTGGCCCCCTTAGACATTCTTCCAATTGCTTTGTTCTGTGCATAATTGGTGCAATGAAAGTCTACAAAAAATAGTTCTTTACTACGAGTATTACATTGAGGAACTCTATATTTTATCTTCTCAAGAAGTGTTGAGCAATCAACCAATCCATTAGCAATCTTATATAAGAAAACTAAATCAAGAAATGATCTTGTATTTTCCAGTGATGATAAATCTAATAAGTTGAGAATTTCACTATAATTGATGTTTTCAGATGGTCTATTTAGTTTATATGCAATGAATCCTAGAAATTTTTTTTGGACTTTCTCTATATTATCGATGTGGCATCTGTAATAGGGTGTCCATATGCAGCTTGAATATTCTAATATTGATCTAACTAATGCACAATAGACAGATTTAAGACAATTTATATTATTAAAATCAGAAAGACTACGTTTTATAAAACCAAGCATCTTCAAAGCTCTATTAACAACAAACTCAAAGTGCTTAGTAAAACTCAAAGATGAGTCAAAAATAATGCCTAAATCTTTAATGGATGTTAAAATTTCTAAGTTTTTGTTGTCAATAGAATAGTTAAAGAGTGTAGGTTGTAAGATTCTGTGATATCTCATTATTTTACATTTATCAATATTTAAATTCAGTTTATTGTCACAACACCACCTGAAAAAATTATCAAGATTCTCTTGTATTAGAAGACAGTCATTTACATCTTTAACTACCCTAAATATATTTAAATCATCAGCATACAGTAATATTTTACAATCGGAAAAACAGTTTAAAACATCGTTGACAAAACAATTAAAAAGCATTGGAGAGAGATAGGTAACTTCCTTGAGGAACTCCTGATAAGACTTTAATTTCTGAGCCTGTGAGAAGACTTTTAAGCCTGTGATTAAATATATTTTTGCTAAGTTGTACAGAAAAAAGCAAAAAAGCTGGTTTGATGATTTGTGTAAACATTTTTTTAACTAATATTTTTCGTTTTTTGTATAACATTTTTTCATCTCTCGTAATTTTTTCAAAAAGAAGTTGTTTATTTCATGTTTAAAGTAAAATAATTTGGTGCATTTTATAGACTAAATCTTAAGATTTAAAAAAGACCTTTAAAATTGTAATATATCCGTTTAAGCTTGAGTAATTAAAGTGTTAGTAATTCTGTAAAACTACGAAGTTTTCAAAAATTACATTTTTTTGAGGCATAATATAATTTGAATTAAATTTTTGAGTTTTTTTTAATAAAGCGTAGTTTAGTAAGATGTTTGTAAGCTAAGTTGTGTAAATTTTAGAGTTTTGTAGATAAAATTGTATTAGTTACACATTTTTAAATCATTTTAAAACAAAAATCATGCAAGTCTCACTTTCCGCTTACACCGTAAATATGTCCATAATTTTTTTGTCTTTTTATTATAACTGTAAGATAGCCTAAATGTTTTTCTTTCATTTTCAATTTGCAAAATTTAGATTGATCAATTAGTTAAAAAATTATGGTTAATTAATTTAATCGCGCGCTCCGCAGAACACTGTAATATTAGTGCGCCAATGTTTGTGAGAGGGGCGACATGAGCGTTATAAAAGCTGTAGTTTTAATTTTAGAAAAATCTTTGTATAAGGAAAATTTTATGAATTTTTCAATAGCTAAAATATTGTTCAGCAGAACAAAAATCACAGTATGAATTCACTTTTTAAATACCAGTGAACACAGAATGATTTACATACTACTAATAATGAAAAATTATGATTATGAATAATTTGCACTGGTATGAGATAGGGATGTGTTGTGATAGCAGTAGCCGTTATTTTTTAACTGTTATTTCACTAAAGCTGCTTCACACTGTGACACCATTTTCATAATAACTGAAATATTCAAGTAGCTGACTACTTTTTTAGTTATTGTAGACCTATAGGAAGAAAACCTACCCGTTTCCTGTCTATAGTTCACGTCTGGTTTTTTAATTATTAACAATTATTTAATTTGTATGTAATCTTTTTTAATTTTTTATGTAATTTCTACATACATTACAAATATGCAATTTTTTATAAATGTATTAATAAAGGGTCTACTTTGTTTAAACATTCCTTGAAAAAATATATTTTTTTCAAAACTCTATTTTTTTAATCATATCGTTAATGATCACAGAAAAAGTTAAAGTATATTTTAATAAATAAATTCTTTTGATTAAATAATTATTTATTGAACATAATTTATTTATTAAAGTATACCTACCTTAACTTTTTCTATTAATAATGATAGTATGATTACAAAAAACAGATTTTTGAGAAAAAATTATTTTTTCAAAAATTGTTTAAAAAATTAGACTGTTTATTAATAATTATTAAATGTCTAGACAAATTGCATATTTGTAATGTACACAAAAGTACATACAAATTAAAAGAAGAAAGATCAAAATCCATTGAGTAGACCCCAAAATATAGAAAATGATAATAGTTTTAAGTTGTTTTTTTAGTTTTTGAACTCATGAATTTGTCGGCTCCCGTCAGGTAGCTGACAACTTTTTTAGTAATTGTTGACCTATAAGATGTTTTTAATTATTAACAATTTAGTGCAATCAAAGCAGTAGCTCCGCCTTCACTTACCATGACTAGTCACCATTTGAACTACATTTTTTTCGAATATGTAAAAAGCGTAAAAAAATGTTATCTATGGACAATATTTTTAAAGTTATTCTAAATGTTTATAAACTAGGATTTTTTATTATATTAGATAATTTTTTATCTTTTATTAATACATTTTGATAGTATCACTTTTCTAGTTTCATTTACCATATGCAGAATTGTCCTATCTTCATTATTTTCTGTCATTTGTTATTGCAAAACAATAAAGGTCTCTGGGATAAACAAAGAGAATAACTTTTAAACTAATTAATGGATCTGTCTCAAATTTTGTTATGTAGCCCAATGCCCAACTTTGAGTGAAACACTAGTTCTAAGTTAGTTTTAGTAAAAGTTATTAATAAATAACGATTTTCAGTTATTTTGCAGTTTACGAAGCAACAAATTAACTTTTTGACTTTCAAAAATAGTGATTTTGAAGGTTTTTCAATGTTCTAAAAAAATAAATTTTGTAATTTTATGTCAACTATTTAGCTTTTTAATTGAGTGCAAAAAATGGAAAATTCGTGTTGATTACACTAAATTGTTAATAATTAAAAAACGGACGCGAACTCTAGGCAGGAAACATGTAGGTTTTCATCCTATAGGTCAACAGTCAACAATAACTAAAAAAGTAGTCAGCTACCTCGATATTTCAGTGTCCCGAACATGGTCTATTTCTTGCTTATTTCCCTGGAGTATATCTGTGCGACGACACGAACCTTATCTACTTGTAATAATACAGTTTGAAAATCCCAACTTTAACTCGATGTCCTACTGTAGACAAATCAAATCTTTAGTTTCTGCAAAATGTGCAATATTGAAGTGTTCAATAGCCCACCGCCTTTGTTCAGCTGCCGGCGGCCTAATAATCACTAAATTTATGACTTCCGTCCTTTTTAAATGAATAGTGTTAAGATAACAAAATGCTGTTTGTTTTATTTTTGTTATGAGAATGCAATTTGTTTTATTCTTTTTAGAAATGAATGCCCACTTCTATTTCATTGATGGATGAACATACATACTTGTTATTCGATTTTAATTTTTATATACAAATATTTTTTGTACAGTATTTTTGTCGCCCTCTTACAATTTGCCGCCCTAGGCAACTGCCTATATTGCCTAATGGATAAAAAGCAGCCCTGAGTGGCGCATAATAGACCAGATCTCGTATTAGTCAATAAATTAACGAGACAAAGAACCCTCATTGATGTGGCGATTCCTAACAACAATAATCTACATACTAAATTTACTGAAAAGATCGCCAAGTACAGAGATCTGGAAATTCAAATACGGAGACAATGGAGAATGCAAAGTACCCAGACGATACCGATTATTATGTCTACTACTGGAGTCATTCCGAAGACCCTCCTCGAAAGCATAGAAAAGCTGGGTCCTAATGAACATCTTTATAAGACCATGCAGAAAGCAGTACTACTCGCAACGGCCAGATGTGTACGAAAATTTTTGGGAGATACACCTGCATACCAAGTCACCTAGGGCTCGGTAACACGGAAAGAGTCCCACCAGAGCTCAATCCTTTTGATACCGTAGGTATCTGGGATGAGTCAATTTTCCCCTTAGAGGGAGTGTGAGCCGTATGGCTAAATCTGGATAATAATAACAGAGTTTAATAATAATAGAGTTTATAGAGATAATAATAATAGAGTTTATTTGTAGCAAATAATACATCATAAATAAACCCAGTGTCTCACTGAAGTTGTTTGTCAAATAGACTACAACTTGTGCGTGAGGGTTAAATTTTGATTAAGCGTATTAAATAACATTAATTTATCTTATAAGTTAACAAAAAACGGAATCAAATAATATTCTTTTTCGATCATCTAACTTCAATTTATGGGCTCCTCTTCTCACCTAATTCAGTTACTGTTTGTTTATGGGACCTCCGAAAATCTCTCATAATATTGAAGAAAGGATTGCAAAAAATTTCCGATGGGATTCTTCTGACGAACTTCGTTTTCTGTAAGAATTATAATTACTTTTTGAAGGTGTTTTATCCATTTTTACCATAATTTTCACAATTTAAACATTTGTAAGTGACATTTGTAATAAATCATTTTTTTTGAGGAGAATATGTAGTAGATCATCTTCTTTTTCACACTCACAGTTAGGTGACTCTGTGAGACCCAAACTGTACATATGAAGGGGGGTAAGAGCATGATTACATCTCAATCTATTAATAACTCTTATGAAATGGCGATTTGATACAGAATGAAACCATCTTTAATGGGAATTTCAGGCTGCATTTGTTTGTAATTACTACCAGTTCTCGTGTTTCGATAATGCCTTTGTCAATTTTCTTTTTGGTGTCGTCTACTAATAACATCAATATCCGAAATGGGTAGTAAGTTCATGGGTTCTTGGCAGGCTCTAATGCCTGCGTGTCCCTTTATCCATGATATAATGATGTTTTTTCCTAAATTTACAATTTTATTATAAAGAGATATAATTTCCAGTTCTATATGATTGAGTTGTTGGGACTTATGTACGTTAGTTAGTCTATCAACGACACTCTTACTGTCTGTAAATATTATGCAGCTATAGGGTTCATTACTAAATATGTGTCTTAAAGCAAAAAGTATCGTTATCATTTCAGCAGTGTATATCAATGATTCACAAGGCAATTTGACAGACACTCTTACTGTCTGTAAATATTATGCAGCTATAGGGTTCGTTACTAAATATGTGTCTTAAAGCAAAAAGTATCGCTATCATTTAAGCGGTGTATATCAATGATTCACAAGGCAATTTGAATAATTTTTTAAATCCACTTTGAATATTGATTATTGCACATCATCCTACTTTGTTTTGTACTTTGGATCCATCTGTATAGTAAAACTGATAATATGGCCATTTATGAAGTATAAATGATTGAAAAATGGCTGGATTGAAATTAATATCCATAAAAAAAATATTAATTTGTTTTGAGAAAAGTTCTTCTAATACATGGGAATACATAGGTGACACTTGATTTTCATAAGTATAGAAAGTACTTCGGTATTGAGATATTTTCAAGTAACTATCTACAAGAAGGGAACATTTTTTCTTTGTCCAATATTTATGAATTAGATCTAAAATTGATAAGTTATGTATATCCTGCAGATAGTTTGTATTTTTTCCTATGGTTCTAGTAATGAATTTATCACTTAAAAACTGTCGTCGGAATTCAAGGGGTGGTTCTATCGCCTCAACTTCCATTATATTAACTGGTGTAGACTTCAAATATCCAAGACAAAGTCGAAGACATTTATTTTTTTGTATTTCTAATTTATTCAAATGTGTGTTTGCAGCAGTTCCATACAAATGACAACTGTAATCGAAAATAGGACGAATCATAGTACAGTAAAATAAAAGTGCTATATTTGGATCGGCACCCCAATTAGTTCTACAAAAGGCTCTTAAAATATTCATTGCATTTTCAGACTTTTTTATGACATGATATATGTGATCCTTCCATAGAAGTTTTCTATCTAAATAAGTACCGAGATATTTTATACAATTTTTAATAGGATATTGAATTTGACCTACTGCCAAATGACCTTGTGGTATTTGACGGTTTCTGGAGAAAATACAAATTTCTGTTTTAGATTCTGATATTGCTAAACCAATATTTTAATAGTGATTAAGAACAGCTTTAATTGAAACATTAAAATTATTTCTACATATATGCAAGGATTTGTGGGATGTGTAAACTACTACATCATCAGCATATTGAATAAGTTTTGTTGTGCTATTAATACAATTTTATAAATCAATATTATATAAAATATATAACATTGGACTTAATATGCTACCCTGTGGTAGTCCTATATTTGTAAGACGTGGAGTGGATATGAAATTGTTGATTTTTAAAGCTGTCCATCAATTAGTGTACAGTGTCCTCAGAAATCTAGCTAAGTTGATGGGGAATCCAATGTCTACTAGTTTTTTATACATAATGTCCAAATTAACGGTATCGAATGCAGAAGAGACATCTAGAAAAGCAGCTATACGCATTATCAGTAAAGTTTATTAGTATAGATGAGACTAAGGAAGTTATCGCATCTTGAGTTGATTTTGATTTTCGAAATCCATACTGAGATTTTGGGAAAATATGTTCTTGCTCTAACCAGTGTTCAATTCTATTTTTTATTAATCTTTCTAACGTCTTTAGGAAGCAAGAAGCTAGGGATATTGGTCTATATGAACTACAAAATTTTTCTGGTTTTCCAGGTTTTTTAATAGGTATTAGAATATATTCCTTCCAACTCTCTGGAATTTGTGACGTATCATCCCAAATTTCATTAAAAATATGTAATAATGATATTTTATAATGAAGTGGTATATGGTATATCATGGAATATGAAATATTGTCTTTACCTGGAGCACTGCTATTTTGTTGACTAAGTACTGGATCTAACTCCCACAATTTAAATGGTTGTTCTGCCAAACTTATCCCTTGAAACTGTTTCGCTGTATTCTGGAAAATATTGGGAAGGTACCCACTGAGGAGGTATTTTATTATGAAATTCATCTAACCAGCTTGAATTTGGATTTATTGGAATCTTGTTGGACTGTTTGCGGTTTTTAAAGGCGTTTACTTTCTTCCATACTTCACTGATTTTTGTTTTGGAATTAAGGCTTTCGCAGTACTCTATCCAATTCTGTTTTTTCTTTTGCTTGAAGAGTTTTTTTGCGACAGCATCAAGTCTCTTAAATTCAAATAAATTATTCCTTGTAGGGTTTTGTTTATATTTTCTGTATCCAATTTTACGGTTATCAGCAGCAGTTTTACAACTTTCGCACCACCATTGGTTTGAAATTTGTCTCTTATGTATGACGTTAGATGAAAACTTCGGTATTGCTAAATTGGCTGCTTTATTTATGTTTGCTATTAATTGTTGTTAATTACCAGGACGTAAATGTGTTAAACCAGTTCAGCACAAGCAGTGATCACAGGTTAGTAAGAGCTAAAATAACGATATCGATCGAAAAGGAAAGACTCAAAATGATAAATAAGAAACACCCAAAGAAATGGGTAAAACCAACTAATATTCAGGAGTTCGAAAAATATATTAATGATACATTGAAAGATACAACAACAACAGACATTAATATACTGAACAAGCAAATAATCACCACAGTACAACAGGCTCAAACTAAATACTGTCCAACAAACCAAAAAGATGAAAAACTAAGTCAACCTACTAAAACCCTTATAGAACTAAGACGACAGATGAAAGGAGATACAAGTTCCAGCAAAGAAGCGCTAAATCAAATAAATAAGACTATCACAAAGTCAATAAGAAAAGACATAAGAAACTACAATGTAGAAAAAACAAAACAAGCAATAGAGCAAAATAAGAACATGAAAGTTTTGAAGAACGTAAGCGTACAAAAAGGAAAAATAGAAATCAACAAACTAAGAAACAGAACTGGAAAAGAAACTACAAACAGAGATGAAATATTAACAATAGTCGAAGAGTTCTACACAGAGTTATACAAATCAAGAAAAAAAGATGACAATGCGCAACCTCCAATTACAGTAAAAACTGGGGTATTAAATCAAGGATCGGATTTAATGCCCGATATAACAAAATCAGAAATCAAAGAGGCTCTGAAGAAAATGAAAAATAATCGAACCCCAGGTGAAGATGGAATAGTATCAGAAGCACTAAAAATTGGAGGAAATATACTACTTGAAAAAATTAAACAACTTTTCAATATCTGCCTTCACAACGCCAATATTCCAACAGACTGGAACAACGCTACTATGATTCTATTACACAAAGCAGGAGACAAAGCCAATTTAGAGAATTACAGACCGATTAGCCTCCTCAGCCATTTATATAAGTTATTTACGCGAATAATAGTTAAGAGAATGGAAAGAAAGTTAGAGACTTATCAACCAAGAGAACAGGCAGGATTCCGAAAAAATTACGGAACAAATGACCATCTACAAAGTATAAAAACCCTGATAGAGAAAGTAGTGGAATACAATAAACCCCTAGTTCTAGTTTTTATCGATTTTCATAAAGCCTTTGACACAGTTGAACTTAGCAAAATATTACAGGCGCTTAAAGAATGCAGGCTAGATTATAGGTATACAAAATTATTACACAAAATATACTTACAGGCAACAACCACTGTCAAATTACATACTAACAGTAATCGCATAAAAATAGAACGGGGGGTTAGACAGGGAGACCCAATGTCACCTAAACTTTTTAATACGGTCTTAGAACATGCTTTCAAGAGTTTGGATTGGATGACAAAGGGAATAAAAATAGATGGAGAATACCTAAACAACTTACGTTTCGCCGATGATATAGTCATAGTAGCTGAGGATTTAGGTATGGCAAGAGAGATGGTACAAGAACTCGTTGTAGCTACAGAAAATGTAGGTTTAAATATAAACATCTCAAAAACAAAAATAATGACAAATTTGGTACCCAACCAGAACATCAGTATTGGTGGGAAGGAAATAGAACTCGTAGATAGATATAAATACCTGGGACATGAAATTACGATTGGCAGGGATAACCAGACTCATGAGCTGAAGAGAAGAATCGGTCTTGGGTGGGCAGCATTTGGAAAACTGAGAGAAACTTTTAAAAGTGAGTTACCCACATGTCTAAAGAGAAAGTTATTCGATCAGTGCGTCCTCCCAGTCTTGACGTACGGATCAGAAACACTTACCTTAACTAAAGCCTCGGCTACCAAACTAAGAGTCACGCAGAGAAGAATGGAGCGGTCAATGTTAGGAATAACTCTGCGAGACAAAATCAGAAACGAAGAAATCAGGAGAAGAACAAAGGTGACTGACGTCATCGAGAGGATAGCCAGGTTGAAGTGGAGATGGGCAGGACACGTAGCCAGAATGACAGATGGGCGATGGACGAAGAGGTTATTGGAATGGAGGCCAAGAGAAGACAAGAGAAGCGTCGGTCGACCGCCTACAAGATGGACTGACGACTTAAGAAAGGTAAATAAAAACTGGATGAGGGCGGCGCAGGATAGATGGGGTTGGAAACGAGGGGAGGAGGCCTATGTTCAGCAGTGGACTTTTGAGGCTGGATGATGAATTACCAGGAGAATTTTCAGCTTCTAGTACAGAGGTGTACAAGTCGCAATCGGCCTTGTTAAGATTCCAGATCTTGTGAAAGTTTTCAGTTGGAGATAAAGTTGTATTATCTGTTTCCATATTTATGATAATCGGAAAATGATTCGATCCATGAGGATCTTGTAAGATACTCCAAGTTAAAAAATTTGAAATATCTTGAGTACAAAAGGTTAAGTCAATAGCAGATGGACTGTTACTAGTTGCTAAGGTGGACGACCCATCATTCAGACATATCAAATTACAATGATCAATACTTTCTAAAAGTTTTTTACCATAGTTGTCTTCAATTTCACAGCCCCATGCGATACTGTGGGCGTTAAAATCGCCACCAATAATAAAAGGTTTAGGTATATCTTTAAATAATTCCAACCATTGTCTTTCAGATATCTGGGTTTTTGGTTCAATGTATACTGAGACAATAGTAGTAGGATTTTTGTTTCGAAAAATTTGAACTGAAATACATTTATGAGTGAAAGGATGTCTATTTCTAAGATTAATTTCTTCACATCTTATGTTTGATTTTAATAAAATGGCAATTCCACCATACCCGTCTGCACGATCTGATCTAAAGCAATTATAACCTTTAAAATTATAATAGTATTTTGATTTAAACCAGGTTTCTGATAGTAATGCTATGGAAATCTGATGTTGATATAGCAGATATTCTAAATTTACTTTATTAGCTACTGCTGAACGACAATTCCATTGCAGCATATTTATATTTGTGATGTCTGCGAATTTGAAGACAAGGGTTGGTTTACATGATTACTAATTAATTGAACTATTTCTGACTCTGATACATTAAACTTGTTTGTATGTATTATATTATTTATAATATTGAGAACTACTTCTAAGACTAAACTTATTGTTGAATTTAATTTCTCTGATTGTGATTTTACTCCAACTAAGTTTTTTAAATAATGTTGACTATTAAAAATTCCTCCCGAGACAAAAGAGGAGTTTGGTTGAGAAAAAATTTCTTGTCTTGAAATTTCAATGGGATTAGGGCTAATTGGCCTGTGCCTTTTGTTTGGGCTTGAAGATGTAGGAGAAGAAAACATGTAATTAGTGAAATTATTTTTATACGATTTGGGTTGTAAATTCTGGGTCTGCGAGAATTGGGGTTGAGAAGAATGAGACTGTATTATGCTAGATGGAGTAAGTCCAGATTGAATCCGTTGGGGATAATTTGTCGAGGATATTACACTACTTTCCATGGCAGAGGTATTAAGAGCGACTATGTTGGCGTATGTATTTCTTGGGACCTGTTTATTTGTATCAAAGGAATTAACATTGGAAGAGTTCATTGTTTCCTTCACAATTTTTTGCCTTTTAAATTCTGGACAAGAAGATAAATTAGTTGTAAAGTGATTTCCTTGACAGCTAAAGCAACGTGGTAGGTAGTCAGTACTAGTACAATCTTTTGTGGTGTGGGATTCCTGACATTTACTACATCTCGGTCTACTTCTACACTGGCTACCCAGGTGGCCGAAACGGAGGCAGTTGAAACATAATAATACCTTGTGTTTGTAGGGCTCTACTTCCTTAATAGCCTTATTAATAGAAATATATTTTGGCAAAATTTGAAATTTCAAAGTAACAATGGAAGACTTAGTGGCTACATATTCTATTGACTTACCTTCATCTGTAATTTTTCTACTTTACGATTTATTCTTTTGACGTTAGAGACTTCAAAAGTGCAATGTTGACCAAATGGTTTTATTTTATCTTTTATATACGCATCCGAAAAGTCTTGTTCAGTATCTCTAATGACGCCCTGTCTATGAAGAATATATTTTGGAATGTACAATACAAAGTTATTTTTAACAAAAATGTTTTCGTTTTTATGACTTATTAGAAAATTCGCTGATTTATAATCTTTTAACTTGATTCTAAACCTATTCCGACCTATAGAATCAATACTAATAATTTTGTTGTCTATTTGCGGGAATTATATCTCCGATTTTAAGAGCATTTAATTTACCTTTGAATTCAGCTGTATTATTTTCAACATAAATATGATATGGTCCTAAATCAGTACTTACATACAAAAACTCCTCTCTTTCTTTTGACATATTGTCAATTTTATCATTTTTTGACGAACTTTGATTAACCTTCCGCCGGTAACGTGAATTCTTGTAACATAGTTGGTAACGTCGGTCTACGACACCGACTTTTTTAATAATGAATATCTTAGGTTGTGATTTTGTGTTAATATTTTGATGTGACTAAATGTTTAATATAACTATATTTAAATAACAATATAGTAAGAAATGATCAATATTTATTTATATTCGGGAAAAAAATGCACATTAAAAAAAGTGGCTCCTTTTAGATACTAACATAATTGACAAACAATTTACAAAAATGTCAAGTTTTTGAATACAAAATATCAACAAACATATCGACAAGGGTTGAAATGTCACAAAAAAAATAAAATTATTCAACAAATGTCCAACACAAACTGAAATTATTGTCCGTTTGTTTCCTCATTTTTTTATACACTAACTGCACCGCACTGTACGGTTCTGATTTGGAATTAGCAACAATTTCGTCAAAAAGTTGTTGCAACCTGATTTGTTCACTTTCATAATCAATATTCATATACAACTCCTAAAATTAACATCTATTATTTAAACTGACTATGGACCAAAAGCGACAAAAACTTACCGTTAAATATATCATAAATGGTAACCTCGGTCTCTCACACCGTCAGGTCAAATAACATATGAACTATCCACACTTGGCCACAGATATTTCAAGACTAAATAGTGTGATGAGAATTTGAAAGCTACCTGGCCGCGGGAACAAAAAAAAATGCGCATTTGAGTTTTACCGCGAAAAATCCGCTACACCGGTGTCAGGGACCGTACGTTACCACTCGAAGGTTAATTAATAAATTATTATCTGTACTTACCGGATTATAGTCTAGGCGCCAGAGGGGTCACCGTGTCCTTTTCAATTCTGATGGACAAACTCAACGGTTTCTTATGGATCTGTGGCTGCTGAGTACGAATTTCGAGGGTGGATTTCGATCTGAGTGGTCAAAAAATTGTTATAAACAATTTAATTGTTTATAAATTGCTTATAAGGCTCTGGCTCATAAACTAAAAAAGACAAAACAAAATGTTTCAAATAAAACTTGTTCCTTAATAAAAAACGAAGAAAAAAACGTTTACTAAACTTAAATCCAACAATTAGAACTCAAGATATTGTAAAATTAGTGCACAATGAAAATTGCAAATTGCAAAATAAGTATTTTTCGAAGCTTCATCGATCGTAACTCGGCTTCTACGCCAGCAAATGAGCCTTAGAAGGTCTTATTGTAAAGCTTTATTAATGGGCTTCCAAACAAAGTTAGTTAGATTACTTTATCTTCCTTTGTTTTAAAGTTATACCCGCTTGAAGTTATAATTTTCTTAAAAAAATTGTACATCAATTTGTTTATAAGGGTTTAAAGCAAATTTGAGCTATAAACATTTATACTTTAATTAACAATAATGATAGAAGAACTCAAAAGGAACAATTTGAGATTACGAAAATGTTTGTAAGTTTATTTTTGGCCAAGATGTCGATATTTTAATGGCGCGCTATGAGGCACAAGATCGGCTCACACTCAAGTAAGTAGGTATTTTTCGACGCTTTATCGATCGTAACTCAGCTTCTACGCATGCAAATCAGCTTTTCAAGATCTCATTTTAAAGCTTAATTAATAGACTTAAAACAAAGTTTGTTAAATTACTTTATCTTTATTTATTTTAAGGTTATACTTGTTTGAAGTTATAATTTTCTTAAAAAATTTGTACATTAATTTTTTATAAGGGTTTTTAATAAATCTGAGCAATAAACATTTATACTTTAATTAACATTAATAATAGAAGAACTCAAAAGGAATATTTTGAGCTTAGGAAAGTGTTCGTAGATTTATTTTTGGTCAAGACATCGATAATTTAATAGCACGAATATCGATTTTATGCAGATGTAAAAAAGCTGAAATTCCCTGTATATCTCGATGCAGATGTACGAAAGAAAATGTTTGTAAAATCAGTAATAATAAATAATATCAGCCTACTTTTTAGTTATATTTCTGAAATATTAGTTTTTAATGTTTTTTTTCTCATTTAGTACAAAAAATAAAAGACAAATGAAATAGAATGAAAGGTGATACGAGGTAGTAAAAAATACAGTATGATGATTTAATTATAAGAAGTATATGACAAAATTTTACTAGGATCTTCAAAAATAAAAAATGAAGATATCGTATATATGCATAGAAATTATAATTTGCATCGAGAAGTTGAACCTTTACTCGGTGAGCCGATCTTGTGCCTCAAAATAAACTTACAAACATTTTCATAAGCTCAAATTGTTCCTTTTGAGTTCTTGTATCATTATTGTTAATTAAAGTATAAATGTTTATAGCACAAATTTGCTTGAAACCCTTATAAACAAATTGATGTACAATTTTTTTAAGAAAATTATAACTTCAAACGGGTATAACTTTAAAACAAATGAAGATAAAGTAATATAACAAACTTTGTTTGGAATCCTATTAATTAAACTTAAAATGAGACCCTTTAAGGCTCATTTCTTGCGTAGAAGCCGAGTTACGATCGATTAAGCTTCGAAAAATACTTATTTTGAAATTTTGAAATTTTATTTGTGCACTAATTTTACAATATCTTGAGTTGCAATTGTTGGATTTAAGTTTAGTAAACGTCTTTTTCTTCATTTTTAATTAAGGAACAAATTTTATTTTAAACATTTTTTTTATCTCTTTTAGTTTATGAGCCAGAGCCTTATAAACAATTTATAAACAATTAAATTGTTTATAGCAATTTTTTGACCACTCGGATCGAAATACACCTTCGAAATTCGTAATCAGCAGCCAAAAATCCATAAGAAACCGTTGAGTTTGTCCATCAGAATTGAAAAGGACACGGTGACTCCTATTTGGCGCCTAGACTATTATTTTCATTGGAAATGTTATTTTTATTAAATGTTGTCACCTGTCCGACTCGATAAATATCCATACTTACATCTTTAATTAAACTTGTCTTTTTTTGGGGTATATCTGGGGGTACAGGGTCAGGGGCTTTCCCCCCGACTTGCACGTTCATTTAATTGGGTTTGAACACTCTATCCAAAATTCCTTTTATACCACCGAATTTGAAGAACTATTTTAAGACACAATTTTAATCAGATACTGTGTAATTTGGTTTCACTCTTGCCGATAAACACGTCTGAATCGTATCTATGTGAACTACAGTAGAACTTTATTGAAAAAAAAAAACGTTGAAAACTAATATTTTCTTCGGAGAAATTTAAAATATCGGTTTTCACTTTTGACGTTTTTTTTTTGACATGAAAAACCAATAGGGAACTTGCATAAATTTTTAAATTCGAAAAAAATGTTATAAATCACAACAGAACATAATTTAAAACATGTATCAAAGATAAAAAGTTTTGTTTGTCTTTCGTTTGGCCCCTAAAGACGATTAAAAATTCAAATTAAAACAGGTGGTCCAAAATGCGTCGTGACGTCACTTGGTTTTACATGTACATTTTTCCAATAAAGTAAACAGAATTTTAAATTAGACGTTATAAACGTCAGTAGAAAATACATTTATGTGACGTTACAAGTGTTTTTGATCGTTAGACCTATTCATAGAAAATTTGCACTTTTACAAAATGGTTTTATTTTCAATAGTAAACCTTCGTTCCTTTCCTTCAAAAACAGTATAAAACTACAATTTTAACAAACTGGTATATATTATTACAATGATATACGATAAATGTCATTAGAATATAAATATTTTTGACTTATTCCACGACGATGAGCTTGCCAAATACCCAAGTAGGTGGAGGCCAATAAACTAAAGAAGGAGAAGAAGAATATACCTAAATATAAAGTTGTGTCTAGGTATACACTAACGTGTACGCAAATAAAAAAGTTAGTGTCAGTGATTTCTTATTTTTTATTTGTTTAGTGTTTGTTTTTAAATTAACTACGGAGTGTGGACAATTATTTAGTTCCTTTAATGAGTTTAAGAACATTTTAAAACAGTACGAAAAAGATAAGAGACTATAAATTAATATATATTTTTTTAGTTATAAATGAAATAGTATTACCGTAAAAGATTAAAATATAAGGAAGACCTAAAGCTTTCACAATAATAATTAACTTGTTCTGAAGCTATTATCCTTGTGGCATTTTTGTAATCAACTATTCTAAATGAGAACGAAGCCACAATTTAACTAAAAAATTGATTTTATTAATGTATCGACTTCTAAACCGGATGTCGTTGTCAAAATACAAAATATTATTAAATTAAACAAAAATGTTGTTGCTTAGTAAAAAATTTTTTCTAATAATTTATTTAATCTGACTAATTTTTGTATTTTGACAATGACATCCGATTTGGACGTCTAAACGTTAATAAAATATTTTTTTTTAGTTAAATTGTGGCTTATTTTGCATTTAGAATAGTTGATTATAATAATTCACTTATGTATAAAAATTATTTTAACAATATTTTGTACCTACATGTCATGTAAACTAAATACATATAATTATTTTGCTAACCTAAATATATACTTTTATATTATACATTGATTTATTACAATTAAGTTTGAAACATCTGAATAGTTCTGCTTCCCTTCCCTTAACAAATATGTTTCTATCAAACAAACACTAAACATATCAAAATAGCATGTACCAAAATATATAGTCACTGCGCAAGCTAAATAATGACGTCACTGGCTTGATGAAGTTTAATTCGCGTCTACCTAACTTTTTTATTTGCGTACACGTTATCGTGTACCTAGACACAGCGAAATATAACCATAATAAAAACTAATGCAAAACTATGTGACGTCACGGGCCGTTTGAACTACTTTATACCGCAGAAGACTTTAAATATGTATTTCTAAGTTATTACGAGTTTTTGAAGCGTGAAATTTTGGAAATCTCATTTTTAAACAAAACTGAACATTATTATCTAATAAAAAAAATGTGCAAGTTCCCTATTTCAATAGAAACAAATATAGTAAGAAATGATAATATTGAACATGATAAAAAGTGAACGTAAGAGAATGATATTAGAAATGGTATTACAATCAACAATCAACACGGAAACAAATTTCAAAGAATTACAAACTTACAGAGGTCGAAGTAATGATTAAGGACACTCTAATTTAAAAGCATGGTAAAATATACCAACAAAACGGAAACTCATCATAAACAAATAGATCGAACAAGAAATGAAGTAGAATTGTTTTGTGAGCAAATCAAGAAAAACAAATAATTTTGCAACAAACGGATTAAAAGACATTCAGATGAAAGGGTGAAAATATATGGTAGGGGAGCCCAAGCGGGGATTTTTGAAGTTACTCGAGCGCGTCAGATTATCATATTGGGAGAAACCTGGTACCCTGCAGATGTACCTCTACCATATATTGGCTCTTAACACAGGGGAGTCCGTTAGGGGGACCCGAAAAAAAATCTATCCTTAAAAATACTCGAAATTGTCAGATTAAGATAAGCTAAGATAAGTACTTGCAAAAGAGTGTATATTTAAAAAATCTGACGATTTGAGAATGGCCTAAGGAAATGGGGGAGTAAAAAATTTCACAAAAAAAAATGAAATGAACGTCAGATCGAAAAACTAAAAGCTACGTTTTCAATATTTTTCAAAAATATATCAAATGAAACCAAACATAACCCCCCACGGAGAGGGGTGGGGGGTAAATTTAAAATTTTAAATACAAACCCGCGATATTTTGCAAAATAAACATCAGATCGGAAAACTGCAAAATACACTTACTAAATATTTTTGAAAAATCTATCGAATGGTACTAAACACGAGCTCCCAAGGAGGTGGGGTGGTGGTTACTTTAAAATCTTATATAGGAGCCCCAAATTTTTATTGCAGATTTGGATTCTTTACGTAAAAATAAGCAACTTTTGGAAAAAGTGCAGAATATTTGCATAATATTTACTAAATAATACATACCAATTACATAATATTTACTAAAAGTAGTATAATAATTTCTATTTGGTAAGAAGAAGAAAAATTATCCAAAATGGATGATTACAATTCTAGCTAGCTCTTTTTCAATTATGGTATCATATTTTCTTACAGTTAAGTTTAAATTCATTACTATGAATATCATATTATATTAACATGTTAAAATTTAATATAAATATTAAAATGCAGCTCTAGAGTTTTTTACACTCAAAATTTTTAAGTGGCATTCATGTTTTGTGTCAAGTTTCATTGGTTATGGTTCGATAGGACGAAAACGTTTTGAATTTTTTTAAGTATTAATAATTAATAAAAGAATTAATAATTTTAAGTTATTATAAGTAAATATTATCTACTCTTACAAATAATATGTTTCTATACAACGTTTTATTTATTATTTAGTGTATGGTACCTATACCTATACAGCCATTAATAGGAATATTTTTCTGTTACAATGTTAATGTATAATGTTCTGTGTTTCGTTTAGAACCAATTATTATTTTTGACTATTTCTAAACTTTACACAATATGACATTTTAATAAAATATAAATTTATTCTTTATATATTTGACTACACCCCGTAGATTTAAATGACATGATCACACTTCTTTCAGTGGGTATGTAGTGAATATTACAACCACCCAGTTGCGTTTTCCTCCTATTCCTTACTTCGACCCCTCAACGTCGCACTGCTTGATTGCGTCATATAAATCCTAACTACCCTAATGTTTCATAAAAAGGGTTGCTAATAATTCACGTGTTACAATTGTCAAAATAATCCCAACTATTTTGCGGGTTGTTTAAAATTAACTTCAATTCTTTAACCGTGTTTCTGAAATTCGGAAAATATTTTCAAACATTTCTCACCAGCTAGGGAATTTTCACCCTGCAAAGTATCCCAGCTCACTATTGATTTTTACCACCCCACTGTTCTGTCTGATTTCGGTGGTATTATTTCGCCAAATCGGTAAAATATGTCCGGAAAAACCAGTTAGAGCTCTCTACGGGGTTTTTCTTAATTTGAATGATCGGGTGTGTTAAAATATGAATGAGAAAAGTGTCGTAGACATGGATAGTTTTCCCTACTTCCTAGATGTCAATATCACCTTCAGGAAAAAACTCGATTAGGAAAAATCCGGGAAATCGTGCTTCTATTAATTTTCTTTAACGTAAAAATAATAATGATAAAGAATAGTTGTACGCGGAATCTCAACGATCGGTTGGGAGATGCTCAAAAGGAAGTGGCTAAATTGTGACATAAAAAATTGGGAAATTGTTGCTGAGGTTCGTTGGCGAAATGCAGAAGGAGAACTCCAACCCTTCACCTGAAGTGCACCAGTACGTGGGACCCTACAGGCTGGAAAAAACCTTAGGAAAAGGTCAAACTGGTAAGTACCAAAATTAATTACTATATAAAAGCAAAATCCATATTACTAAATTTTTATTTTTATTTCTTAGTTTAATCTTTAAATTGAGTTTATTTTTGGCAATATATACTTTGCTAAATTAGTTACATCGATGATTGATTTTACTAGGTCAGAAGAGCGACTCTTTTTACTTTCTTTGGCATACAAATCTGTCCAAAATGTCATATGTTTTTGGTTTGTTTTGTTGGAAACCTATTTTGAATTTGTGTTAATAACAATCTTCAAAATTCTCCTTCTTTCGTATCAATGAGATATTTATATAACAAATATACATATATCTTGTTTCCAATATGCCTAATGAAATGTAGAGAATGTCATTCGTACTACAAATACAGGATACAGTTAGATCAGATATGAAATCTAGAGCAGGAAGTTCGGCTCACGTCAAGTAATATGAAACAGTGTGGTAAAACTTTGAAATTACATTATTATGTATTTTCATAAAATTAGCGCTTGATATAAATCCAGCAAAGTTATAAATACTAAAAGTATCGTTTGATTTTAATTTAGGTATATTTTTCCTGCTATAATATATTGCTTGCCTGCTATAATATACTCCTCCATCGCTTTCCAAATATTGCTGGTTTTTATTTAGTTTCTTTTGTAGGTACTCTTTTTAGATGAATTTATATTCATAAATTTTCATCTTTTCATATCTTCGAAAATTTTATCTTTACGTTTAATATTCAAAACTATTTTCCATACCATGGTTATGAGATATCTATTGGTTAAATTTTTTCGTATAATACTGACTGATTAAAGTCAACTGATTATACGAGTAATAATAATTATTAACCACTGAGAAATGTTGGAAGCTATCGGAGGTTAGAAAAAGTGTGACAGGTTTGGAAGAAACGATATTTAAAAATATCCACTACATATTATACGTATACAGGACCACTTATTGGATTATTCAATGTGTCATAATATGATACTTATTTTAAATAGAACACCATGTACATAATATATTAATAAATTATTATACTAAACACAGGTTCCTCTTTCGAATAGTATAGGGATGTTCTATAACTAGGAGCCACAGTTTTTGCCTAATTTACCGTTTTCTTAAACGGTAAATCGATTTTAAAAATATTTATAGTCACTCGATTTTTAAACCCATCATATTTAATTGGCATAGTAATTCAGAGAAATAAGGAAAATATATCCTGTTGGTGGCACAACCTCCTCTAGGCCGAAATTTTTTTTTAAGTAGTATGGTAAGTAGTCTATAATAATAACCTATATTATGTTTCCTGCAGCCGATTTTGATGAAATACATAGTTATAAACAAATGAAGATCAAAAAACGCTAAATTTTCGCTTTTTTCGTCTATTACCAAAAAGTTAAGCATTTTAAACACATTTGGGAGTAAGAACCTCATGAATCATAAAAAAAACTTCAATATGGCGTTCACTGAATATGTTTATCCTTATTGGTTGCTCAGAAAATTGCAAAATAAATCATAAATTTTGAGTTTTTATAAATATTCATAACTTATGTAAAAATTAACTTGAACCTTCTTGTTACACGAAATGCTGAGTCTTCTGATGCTTAAATTATACCCTTAAATTATTAAATTATAAAGCAATTGGTCAAATAGTTTCAAAATTATTTAATTTGTTTTTCCCAAATAAATTTTTTTACAACACTACAAATCATAAAATGATGAAGTTACAGTACCTAATACTTTGGATAGTTTATAAAAGAAGAAGATTTATACTATTAATTTAATTTAAAAAAATGACAAAAAATAATTCTAAATATTGCAAAATTATTTTGCAAAAACATGTCGATTTTTTGCTTATAAACAAATTTAAAAAAATAAAAAATTGTCCTATGACAATTAGGAACCAAGTTGGCACCCCTTTTTTTTAATTCACAGCAGCTTTCTTTATAACAATTACTAAATCAAATCAGTCACATATGAAAGAACATAATTCAAAGTTTTAATGTACCAAATATAAAAAATATATACTTTTAAACAAATCGTCCACAAAGCTTCAAAATGTGACCCTTAAAATCGGCCGGCCTTGAAACTTGAAATTTATGAGAAGGGGGAAGGAACCGTTAGCTGTATATCCGGTCCTCGCCTATGGATTTCGACGTTTCTTTTTTTAATTTGTATGTACTTTTTGCGTACAGTACGAATATGCATTATTTAAATAAATTAATTGTTATATAGGCACACCATCAAATTTGTTTAAACAATTTTTTTCAATTTCTTTTAATAATATTAATTTGAAGTAATTTTAATCACGAAACATCCATATTTATGAATAATATAATAATACATAGTTTTTCAATAAACACTATATACTCTTAAAGTCCTATATCACCAACAGAAACTTCCAGGTAAAGTATGAGAATGAATTCACAAACATACAACAAATTCTCGCTGGGATGCCCCAAGGACGTGTACTAGGACCTATATTATACCTTATATTCACTGCTGACCTACCGACAGATACACATATCACTACAGCCACATTTGCGGATGATACGGCAATACTATCATCGAACAAAAATCCCAAAATAATCTCAGAAATAAAATACAACAATGGATGACAAAATGGAGAGTCAAAATAAATGAAAACAAATCACTACACCTAACATTTACCACGCGTAGGGAAACATGTCCGGCTGCATACTTAAACGGTAACGGAATCCCACAAGGAGATGAAGTAAAATATCTAGGTATCTACTTGGACAGAAGATTAAACTGGGGAAGCATATATTTACTAAGCGAAAACAACTGGGTCATAAGTTAAGAACCATATAATTGGCTATTGGACCAAAAATCAAAACTATCAACTGAAAATAAAATACTAATCTACAAATCCATCCTAAAACCAGTGTGGACTTATGGGCTAGAATTATGGGGAACCGCCGCACATTCCAACATTGAAGTCATACAAAGATTTCAGTCCAAAATACTGAGATCAATACTAGGAGTTTCATGGTTTATAACCAATGAAGCCATTCATCGGGACGCCGGACTACCATACGTCAAAGATGACATCAAAAAGTGCGCTAAAAAACATACGGAGAAACTTAAAGTGCATCCAAACGTGTTCGGAAAAAGTTTAGTGAATAAACCGCAGTGGCGCACCCAGGGGGGGTTTGGGGGTTAAAACCCCTCCCAGGGCATATAAAAATATAAAGAATAGTAGGAAAATGCAACTTGTCTTTCAGAAACAATACAAAAAAAATTCGGTACCCAAGCGAAGAGGACAAATAATCCTCGGACAAATAATCCCGGACAAAAAATCTCCACAAATTATCCCTGGACAAAAAATCCCCAGACAAAAAATCCCCGGACAAATAATCCCAGGACAAAAAATCCCGGAAAAAATAATCCCCACAAATTTTTTTGGACAGAATATCCCCACAAAAAAATTCCCAAGAATTATTTGCTGCCGAGTAGTTCTCTAAAAATTTTCCGGTTAATGCAATCGCCATGAAACCGCTTTTCGGCACGAAAATAATGATTAGCAATTAATATTAAGCATGAATTGCAATTTCGATTACCAAATTTCGAATTTCAATTCCATGCCGAAAACTTCAAATTTTACATGACAAACGAGTTTGAGTTTTTTCAAAAATTGTGGAAGATATGGGGAATTGGGGATTGCGTTAAGGCTGTGGGAACCATGTTAACTATTCGCTTAAATCTTTTACTCACTCTGCTTTGAATAACTATGTTCAAAACATCGCCTATTTTTTGTAAATTTACCGTCAAAAATATTTAGTTATTATCATCAACAATGGCGTTATAACTCTTCGAGTATCCTTGAGAGTGTTTATAATGGGAAATAAGCCACAATATTATTAAAAAATGACTTTTTTTAACGTTTCGACGCCCAAATCGGGTGCCGTTGTCAAAATACAAAATACTATTGTATTTTGTATTATGCCAATAGTATTTTGTATTTTGACAACGGCACCCGATTTGGGCGTCGAAACGTTAATAAAAATCATTTTTTAATAATATTGTGGCTTATTTCCCATTATAAATAGTTAAAATTGTAAAAATGCCACAAGAAAATAGCTTCAGAACAACATCCTTGAGAGTGGTTTACTATTGCCTTCCATGTGCCGGTCCTGTTCCACTATTTCCCATTGTCTCACTCCCATTTTCTCCAGATCTTCTCTGACTGCATCTTTCGACCTTTTTCTAGGCCGTCCTATTTTTGGATAAATTTTTCGCATGGCATATTCTAAGGCCAGGTTAAACAACAACAGGGACAACAGATCTCCCTGTCTCAGTCCAGAATTTACGCAGAAAGCATTTGATATTTCCCCACCTCTTCTAACTTGTGCAAAGAAGTTACTTACACACATTTGCGTTACCGCAGTTAGTTTCTTGGGTACGCCCAGCTCGACCATTGTATTCCATAGTGTAGGATGATTAATTGAATCATAAGCCTGTTTGAAATCTATACAGATCTGATGCACGCCTTGTTATACTCCCAATCCTTTCAAGCATTTGTCTAATAGTAAATATTTGATCAACAATCGATCTTCCGGGCCTGAAATCACATTGGTAGTCACCAACTATTTCTTCGGCGTATGGTAGTAATCTTTTTAGTAATACATAACGAAAAATATTTAGTCATCAGTTTCAATTCACTACAAGCAAAATTTCAGAAACCTGCTTCAAAAGATTTCAAAAGCTATGTCAAAAACCTGTGTTCTGCGTTTTCATAACAAAGCTGAACATTCTAAGTCTAAGAACTAGCCTAAGAGATAGAGGCGAGAAATCATCGTCATAAGTAATATGGAGTTTGGCATGTGAAATGTGTCTATTGTATGTTGATAATTATGACCCCTTTCAGGCTGACATCTCAGTGGATACAGGAAGTAGCAATAAGGGATGAAAGGGGAAAGTTAGTGCAGTCATTAAAGGTTTTCACCTCCTATTTTGTTAAACCTCCATCGAATTGCATGAAAATTGGTGACTAATTAGAGCATACCTCAAGAAATAAAACTGATATGGTGCCAACGTGCGTTTTTACCCTGGGGGTGGATGCCACACCTTCTCAGAGGTGAAAACTATTTTTTTAAAAATAACCCCACTAATCGATAGAGGGACAAATTTAAAGCAAAATTTATTACGTCTAATTATTAAAATAAATCAATATTTTTTGAGTTATTAAAGATCAAAGATTTGAATTTTTCGTGAAATAAATGCATGATGTAAAGCGGTTTTTCGTAAATAATTCAAAAACTGTAAGTTTTATCAAAATAGTTATGATTACCAAAATTGAAGATAATAAAAAATAAAAGAGATTTCTTATTCGAAATTTGAGAATTAATAAAAAGTGAGTTATAGGTGATGGAATGTATATTTTTTTTCGGCTAGTACCCAAATCTATGTATTCAAGCTCAAATAACGGGAAAACGGTGCATTTTAGAAAATATATTTGCTGACACTTGTCAAAGTACTTGGAAATATGTATCAAATGAGCTACCGGAAAAGTTGATACCATTAAACATTATGCTACAAACATTTTTCAAAGTTTAGGCTCCAAAAATTTGGAGCTTAATTATTATATTATTTATATAAGATTTTAAAATTGTTTTAAGACATTTATATAAAATATAGCAAAAATGTATTTGAATATTATGTCAAATGTGCCCATTATTGGACACCCTCAGTTTCTGTACCTATTCAGTTTATACAGGGGCGGTTCTAGACCAAAAAAAGTGGGGGGCAAGGGAACACAACCGGTGAATAAACAAGATAACGTGCCTTTTTAACGAAAATTATAGTACAAAAGTACTGTAAAAACTGAAGGGGGGGGGGGCAGCTGCCTCCTTGCCCCTGGCTAGAACCGCCACTAAGTTTATATCGATAGAAAAAATTCAATCAAATATCGAAATAATATAAAAATAATATTTTAGTAACATACATTTAATTAATAATCATATGTTCTTTTTATCATTCGTAACTTCACGCATGTGCGCTTAAATTGACGGATTGCTGATATTTGATCAATATTTCCAACCGTCAATTAAAGACTATGAAAGATCTACAAGAGGTAACAAAGAAGCCGATCGCGTTTTCTGTATATCAGGACCCAATCAAAAGAGACCAGTCGATTTTATTAAAGAGTTAAGAAATAACAAATTCAAAGAGGCTTTGGTTCGATTTTTTTTTGACTTATTGGGCTGATAACGAAATAGCACCTTTTCTGCAAGGTAAAATAATATATGTTAATTTTATTGAGTGTAACAAGTTTTTCGTTAGTAAAAATGGAGAAGTGCAGAAAGACGAAGCTCCACATTTCAGTTGTCCAGCTCATGAGGAGGCAGACACTAAAATAATATACCACGTATGTCAACTACAGAAAGATGCCAATGTAATCATAAAGTGCTCAGATACAGATATTCTGGTTATTATGTTAAGTAATATGCATCACTTGAACAGTAATTTACACATTTGGATACAGTCTGGAATCACAGGAAAAAAACATTATATTGATATCTGTAAAATTTACGAACATTTTGGAGATTCAATATGCAAAGCTTTAGCTGGTTTTCACGCTCTAACTGGCTGTGACTATAATCCATGTTTTCATAGAAAGAGAAAAAAGAGACCATTCAATATTATGAAATCATTTGAGCAATATAAGGAAGCATTTTATGCTCTTGGAGATATCTATTTTGACGAAGAGACGGTTTTTGAAATTCTAGAAACATATATTTGTCACATATACGGTACAGGGATTACAAAAAGAATTCTCCAAAGAAAAGTCAATGACATACGGCTGACAATATTTAATCGTCGATATAAGCTAAAAGACGTAAATGAACCATTTTTTAAAAAATAGATGAAAAATTTTGATGCATCAACTTTACCACCATCTCAATCTGAGCTATATCAACATCTTTTACGAGCACGATACATTACAAGTATTTGGTTGAACGCCTATAAAAAAAATCCAACAGATCTGGTTATTGAACAAAATGGTTGGGAACTTGCTGAAGATAACACATATAAATTCAAATGGTTTGAAGGGCCTCAAATGCCAGAGATTGTTAGAGATATTATTTTTGAGAATGAAACAGACGATGAGATGGATGATGAGCAAGCTGATGATGACATTCATAATAGCGAAAGTGATGAAAATAATTATGATAGCGATTTTAGTGAATGTGACAGCGAAAGTGAAAAATAAACAGTATTTTCAACGAAAATTTTGATTTCGTTTATAAATTCGCAAAGTCCGTTCGTTCGTTCCTGCGTTGCCACCCCTGCAATATCTGGAGCTTATGTACCGATGTCAATGTAGTTTTGTCTCCTGAATCCAAATCTGAAAACGGCATTTCGATATCTCAAACCATCTTCGAGATAACCGAGCTCAAAGACAAGTTGCATCTCGGGACAGCAATTTATGATTTTTTAGCAATTTTAGATAGCGAGATAATTCTACAATGGAGACACTGTACGTAAAAATGTTAATGAAAATTTCATATTATTTCAAAAATATATTACTTCATATAAACTGTAAAAGAATTGAAATATCAAATAAATAAATATTACTTATTAATTTTAATGTAAGTAATGTTAAATGGCAGGTTACAAATTTTTGGTGCTGTCTACCCAATGATTTATGTATTATGTATATTATATTGTATAATATACAGTATGTCTACTTAAGTTGGACACATATATTACGGGACACTTTTTTATTTTTAATTTTACGAAATAAAGTTATAATTCATAAAAAGTTCTGCATCGTCTAAAACCTACGATTCAATCATCAGAGAACAAATTTTATCTATATTATAGGAGGTATTTTAAAAAATATGAATTTCGCTCAAGATTAAAGTACCTCTTTTTCACACTGTTGTAAATTATTGTTACTACGAAAAATTGTTTGAAATTAAAAACTGTGTTCTAATATATGCAATAGTTGTTATTATTATAATTAAATAATTAATAATTATTATAATAATGTAACTATTATCTACATACTTCTAATAAAAAGAAAATATCTAATTTTTTTCTCAAATTAGAGATACCTATCAATCGTCATTTTCATTTATAACTCTTTTATTATTAATTTTACGAACAAAAATTATTCTTCATAAAAAGATCTGCACGGTCTAAAATCCAAGATGCAATCATAAACATAAGATTATATAAAATTGTATCGATTTTAGTCGATGTGTAAAAAATATGAATTTCGCTCAAGAAATTCGCTCAGTAAAGTGCCTTTATAGCTCACAATATTTAAATAGTAGGATATAATTGCACATTAACCATAATTTTTAATTCTAAACAACTTTTCATAATAGCAATTTTCCATATTAGGAATTTAAATAAGTACATAAAAAACAAAGTTTTCGTTATAATAATGCTCGCATTTTTAACTTGTTATATTTAAATTTTAATAAAACGAACTTGATAATAAATTATAATCCTAACTTCATTCCCGAAATTCCTTTAAAAACTATTCTGTTAACAAATTTCAAAATAAATATATAAATAGCGTATGTTTTAATTTTCACTTTTTCCTAAAAACTCGAAAGGGTTCTCTTATTTTCATCATCACTTGCTTAGCTTTGATGTTATAAACTTCATCTGGAGCTCACTTGATAGGTATTCTTGAGTACTTTGACAAGTGTTCAGTAAATATATTTTATAAAATGCACCGTTTTCCCGTTATTTGAGCTTCAATACTTAGATTTGGGTACTAGCCGAAAAAAATATACATTCCATCATCTATAACTCACTTTTTATTAACTCTCAAAGGTTTTTCGAATAATAAATCTCTTTTATTTTTTATTATCTTCAATTTTGGTAATCATAACTATTTTGATAAAACTTACAGTTTTTGAATTATTCACGAAAAACCGCTTTACATCATGCATTTATTTCACGAAAAATTCAAATCTTTGATCTTTAATAACTCAAAAAGTATTGATTTATTTTAATAATTAGAAGTAACAAATTTTGCTTAAAATTTGTCCCTCTATCGATTAGTGGGGTTATTTTTAATAAATAGTTTTCACCCCCGAGAAGGGGTGGCATCCACCCCCAGGGTAAAATCGCACGTTGGCACCATATCAGTTTTGTTTCTTGAGTTATGCTCTAACTACTCACCAATTTTCATGCAAATCGATAGAGGTTTAACAAAATAGAAGGTGAAAACATTTAATGACTGCACCAACTTTCCCCTTTCATCCCTTATTGCTACTTCCTGTATCCACTGAGGTGTCAGCCTGAAAGGGGTCATAGTTATCAATATACAATAGACACATTTCACATGCCAAACTCCATATTACTTATGACGATGATTTCTCGCCTCTAGCTCTCCGTCTATTAATAGCGCAAAAATTTTTCATGGATGCACACAGATAATAGGCAATGTTTTGAACTTAGTTATTCAAGGCAGAGTGAGCAAAATATTTAAGCGAATAATTACATGATTCTCACAGCCTTAGCTCATTCCCCATATCTTCCACGATTTTTGAAAAAACTCACACTCTTTGTCATGTAAAAATTTGAAGTTTTTGGCATGTAATTGGAATTCGAAATTTGGTAATCGAAATTACAATAATTCATGCTTAATCTTACTTAATCATTATTGTCGTGCCGAAAAGCGGCTTCATGGCCATTGCTATAACTCTTATGCACTGAGGCTGAAATACATTTGAATCGATTGCGTTCACGGGAAAAATTTTAGAGAACTATTCGGTAGCAAATATTTCATGGAGATTTTTGTGGGAGATATTTTGTCGAAAAAAATTTGTGGGGATTATTTTTGTCCGGGATTTTTTGTGGGGATTGTTTGCCCGGGGATTATTTATTGTCCGGGGATTTTTTGTCTGGGGATTTTTGTCCAGGGATAATTTGTGGAGATTTCTTGTCAGGGATTATTTGTCCGAATTCCGCCCAAGCCAACCCCCCTAGAGGAAAATTATGGGTGCGCCACTGATAAACCGCGTACTGTTCCTAGGTTAAAACGAAAAGTTCCGTTAGAGTTAATCGAATAATAGTTACTAAACTAATGTGTCTAAGTTTTTGTTAGATATAGTAATTATTGTAGACTAAGTTTTAAAAAAGGGGTGCATCACTGGATGCCTCCCTACATGTCATTCCTAATTGTCAGCCATATTACTTATTGTGTATAGATTGTATAGATAGATTGTAATAAATGTGGGGTTAATAAAAAAAACATAAACTTAGTAATAATTTAAAGTATGAAAAAACAAATATTCCCATTCAATTGTTTCTAAAAATAGTATAGATCTATGGAAATAAAAAAATCTCAAATGAACTAGATTTTATTTTTTGCTAAACATGCTATTAGATGAATGAAAATCTGAAATTACAGATCCACCAAACAAGAGATAAACGTAATTGATTGGGGTTGGAAATTCAGCTAAGAACAGTTAGTACCGATCCGATCAACAGATCTCCCTTATACCAAATGTTTTATTACAATAAACTACCTGCTCTTGAAAAGCTGGTTGCACCGAGTACCAGTTTTCTGTTGGTCTTCCTCTGTTTCTTTTCTTCTGTATTCTTGCTTCCCATACTTTTCTTACTGGCATGTTTCTTCTCATTCTTTTCATGTGGCCCCGCCAACTCAGTTGTTTTTCTTCGATGTATTCTAGGAGTTGATTAGTTTTGAGCTCCGCTCGTATATCGATATTTCTTATTCTGTCTCTTTTTGTTACTCCTTCTACTCGTCTTAGGTATTTCATTTCCAGTGCCTGAATCTTATTCTTCATTCTTCTTGTTAATACCCAAGACTCGCACCCGCATGTAAGTACTGGTCTGTATATCGTGTTGAAGACAGTTATTTTGGGTTTTCTGGATATTTATTTTTATTTAGATTGTTGATAATTGCGTGGAATATCTTAGACGTTTTGTTAATCCTTTCTTCTATATCTTTGTGTTGTTTTCCGTTGTTTTCCACTGTTACTCCCAGGTATTGGAAGTGGTTTACCTGTTCTATTGTTTCTCCATTGATTTGTATGTTTAATATGGGTTGTTCTTGTGCTATTACCAAAATCTTTGTTTTGCGTGTGTTTATTTTCATCCCATGCCGATATAATACCTCATTCCATGTTTGTAAATTATTTCTTTGATCCTCTTCTTTATCTGCCATAACAATTACATCATCAGCAAATGTACCTACATTCTGATATTCCGACTCTTTCTAGGTTTCGGTAACCTACATGTAGTTTTTTAAATTATGGTATACATTCTTTCATTATTTCGTCCATGAAGACGTTAAAGACTGTAGGGCTCATGACTCCTCTTGTCTTAAGCCTTTAGATGTTTTAAATTGTTGCGATTTCATATTTTTATGCATTATAAAATTCGTGTTCCTTCTATATAAACTTTTGATGACTTCTATTAGTTTTCTATCTACTCCTCTTCTAATTAGACTGTTCCATATTGTTTCTCTTTTCGCTCTGTCGAATGCTTTTTCTAGGTCGATAAAGGCCATGTACGCTTTGGTTTTAGTCAGTAGTGTTTTTTATGTTATTTGCTTCACTGTGAATATGTGATCTTGCACCCCTCGTCCTTTCAGGAAACCACTCTGGGCCTCTTCTAGTGTCGTTTCTATTATATTCTTCAGCTTTTGTTCTAATACTGTTTCGTATACTGTGAGTACCGTACATAGTAGTGTAATTCCTCTATAATTGTTACATTATTTGGTATCTCCTTTCTTATGTAAGGGCAGTATTACTCCCATCTCCCAGTCCGACGGTATTTCTTCTTTGTTCCATGCCTCGTTGCATATTTCTCTGAGCAGTTTCCTACCTTCCAGTCCCATATACTTCAGCATTTCTGGTGTAATTCTATCATGTCCAGGAGATTTCCCATTTTTAAGTTTCTTTATTGCTGTTTCTATATCGTCGTTTGTTATTTCTTTCGTGTTTTCTTCCTGTTCTGTTCTTTCTTTATTTTCTTCGTTGTTTCCTTCTCTGGTTACTTTATTACTAGTTAGTAGTTCTTGAAAGTGTTGCTTCCATCGTTCCATTATTTCTTTATCATCTGTTATTATTGTTCCATCTGTGTTTTTTATTCTTGTATCTCTTGTTGGTTTGTCTATTCTTATATTTTTCATTGTTCGATAGGAAAGTTTCTGGTTTTCTTTACTATTGTATTCCATCTGTTGTCCGAATTGTATCCAGGTCTTTTCTCTCTCTATTTTTATCATGTCTCTTACTTTCTTTCTTCTTTGTATCTATCGTAATTTTCTTCGGTTTTGTTTCCTAAATACTTTTACCACATTTTCTTCTTCATTTTTACATGGTTTTTGATTTCATCATTCCATCAGCTCGTTTTTTAGTTTTGTTGTTTTTCCTGTATACCCCGCACGTTTCTTTTGCCGTTTCAATTAATATATTTTTAAGTAGTTGCCATTTTTGTTTCAAATTGCTTTCCTGTATTGGTCTCATCAAGTTTGTTATTTTTAAGTTTTTCAGCTCTTCATATTTTTGAGCTATTTGTTTGTCTCTAAGCTTGTAGTTTTTAATTATTTCGAACTCAATCTTTTTTCTATTTGCTGTTGCTCTCGTTTGTGATTCTATCCTATTTTTTATTTTGGCTTCTAATAAGTAGTGGTCGCTGCTTATTTCAGGTCCTCTTCTAACTCTTACGTCTTGGAGTGCCCTTCTATTATTTCGCTCTATCATTATGTAGTCGATTATTAATGTCTTACCATCTCTTTTCCTTGTAGTTATTGTAGCCAGTTTTTTGTTTGCGTGTTATTGCTTCTTTGTTCTTGTATCAATTCATTCTTTTTTGTACTCCATATCAATTTTTCTCCATTGATTATTAATTTTTGATATCCTATTTTTACTTTCTTGTCTTATTCTCTCTTTTTTTCTGCAATTATTTTGAGTTTATTTTGGATTGCTCTTTCTTTTACAGTCAGTTCATTATTTATACAGTGTGTCAATTTTAAAACTTACAATGGACTATATCTCACGAACAAAAGCTGATATTGAAAAATGCTTGAAACCGTTTCTAGGAAAGTACGAGGGAACTAAAATGACATGAAAGAGAACTCACCCACATCAACCCCCTAGGCCCCACCCACCACAACCAAAAAATTTTAAATAGCAAACCCCTACTTATGATACATCATTTAAAAGTTTATAAAAAATGTTATCCAATGGTATAAATAATAATTATACAGGGTGATAATATCAGCCGGCTTACTATGACTTTTATATTTGTAATGCTATCTCCCGGACTATTATTGTGAATGATAAATATCCGTCGGTACATTTTTTTGTATAAAAACTTAATTGGCCGTTTTTGCAAAACAAGTTAAAAACATCTGTTTTTTTGGTTTCTGTCAGATACAATTAGCCTAAGAGCTGGGAGCGGATTTTGTGCGTGATAAGTAATATGGAAAAACTATACGGGGATATGTTGAATTAGTTGTGTACATGACTTTCACCAACTACCGGAAACCAGAGTTGGGGCCGAGGGTAGTTATAAGGGGTCAAAGTCGCGGATTTTATTATTTTTTTTATGACGCTCATGATCGAGATAGTGCACCAAAATTTGGGAATAAGTAGGTCATGACGTACTTAGGTCAAATCTCAAGGGGCTCAACGCTGCGTAGCCGACAAAGGGGTGGGGGTAGGGGTGAATATTAAAAATATAACGGGTTTTTTGCGACGTTCGTGATTGAGATAGTGCACCAAAATTTGTGTATAAGTAGACAATGACATAAATAATTAAAATCCCCAAAGCCGGAAACCAGAGTGGGGAAGGAAGGTAGTTATAAGGGGTCAAAATTCCGTTTTTTATTATTTTTTTTTTGTGACGCTCATGATCGAGATAACGTACCAAAATTTGGGAATAAGTAGGTCATGACGTAACTAAGTAAAATCTCCAGGAGTGGAACGCTGCGTGGTCGACAAAGGGGTGGGGCAGGGGTGAATATAAAAAAATGTAAGGGGTTTTTTGCGACGTTCGTGATTGAGATAGTGCACCAAAATTTGGAAATAAGTAGACCATGACATAACTAAGTAATATCCTAAGAGGCGGAAACCAGAGTGGCGGACGAGGGTAGTTATAAGGGGTAAAAGTCGCGGTTTTTATTATATTTTTTTGTGGCGCTCATGATGAAGATAGTGCACCAGAATTTGGGAGTAAGTAGGTTATGACATAACTAAGTAAAATCTTCAGGGGCGGAACGCTGCTTGGGGTACAAAGGGGTGGTAGGCAGGGGTGAGTATAAAAATATATGGGGGTTTTTTTGACGTTCGTGATCGATATAGTGCACCAAAATTTGGGAATAAGTAGATCATGACATTACTAAGTAAAATCTCCAGGGGCGGAACGCTGCATGGGGGACAAATGTTGTGCCGGGTCACAAAAAAATAATACACACTGCGACTTTGACCCCTTAAAACTACCCTCATTCCCAACCCTGGTTTCCGGCTCTGGGGATTTTACTTAGCTAAGTCATGGTCTACTTATTCCCAAATTTTGGTGCACTATCTCAATCTAGCATGTCGCAAAAAAACCCTTATATTTTTTATGTTCACACCTACCCCCCCCTCTTTATCGGCTACGCAGCGTTCCACCCCTGGAGATTGTACTTAGTTACCTCATGATCTACTTATTCCCAAATTTTGGTGCACTATCTCGATCATGAGCGTCACAAAAAAAATAATAAAAACGGCGATTTTGACCCCTTATAACTACCCTCATGCCCAACTCAGGTTTCCGGCTCTCAGGATTTTACTTAGTTATGTCATGGTCTACTTATTCCCAAATTTTGGTGTACTCTGTCAATCACGAACGTCGCAAAAAACCCCTTATATTTTTTGTATTCACCCCTGCCCCACCCCTTTGTCGGCCACGCAGAGTGGCACCCCTGGAGATTTTACTTAGTTACGTTATGACCTACTTATTCCCAAATTTTGGTACGTTATCTCGATCATGAGCGTCACAAAAAAAAATAATAAAAAACGGAATTTTGACCCCTTATAACTACCTTCCTTCCCCACTCTGGTTTCCGGCTCTGGGCATTTTACTTAGTAATATCATTATTTACTTATTCACAAATTTTGGTTCAGTATCTCAATCACGAACGTCGCAAAAAACCCTTTATATTTTTTATATTCACCCCTACCCCCACCCCTTTGTCGGCCACGCAGCGTTCCGCCCCTACAGATTTTACTTAGTTACGTCATGACCTACTTATTCCCAAATTTTGGTGCACTATCTCGATCATGAGCGTCATAAAAAAAATAATAAAATCCGCGACTTTGACCCCTTATAGCTACCCTCGGCCCCAACTCTGGTTTCCGGCCGTTGGTGAAAGTCATGTACACAACTAATTCAACATATCCCCGTATAGTTTTTTCATATTACTTATCACGCACAAAATCCGCTTCTATCTCTCCGACTAAATAATTTTTGGTTTATTTGAGACCTTTAAATGTCATTAGTGGCTGTAGTTGTCACGATGGTTTACAGCACCAGCGCAAAATAAAAAAAGGAATGCCCCAAGATTACCGAACGAAGCATCCCAAATTGAGGTCCTTGGAAATTTTGTAATAGAGCCTACTGCATCAACACGTCAAGTATCTTCAATGACAAGACTTTCACATGAGTCGGTTAGAAAGGTGTTGCAATTACATAAGTTTCACCCGTACAAAACACAAATTCTTCAAGAACTAGGTGATGATGATCCAGACCGACGAATTGAATTTTGTGAACTCATGACTGAAAGAATTCACGTTGAATCGAGATTGTTAAAAAATATTTGTTTCACTGATGAATGTACTTTTATGCTGAATGGTAATGTAAATAAACGAAACTGTCGGTACTTGATTGATGCGAACCCGCATTTATTCAGAGAAGGTCACACTCAATATCTTGAAAAACTGAATGTTTGGGCAGGAATATTAGGCGATGCTATAATTGGCCCCTTGTTCATACCAGGCAATTTAAGTGGCGACATTGATCTCGATATGCTGGAAAACACCATCGAACTTTTAATTGTGCATGAATTAGAGAACCAAAGGAACGACCAAGGCAACCTAGCTCTAGACGAAGATTTGCTGCACTTCCAACAAGATGGAACACCTCCTCACTATGCAGCTCCAGTAAGGCACTGGTTAGATACTAATTATCCGAACAAATGGATTGGAAGGAGAGGTCCTATTGAGTGGCCACCGAGATCAGCAGACTTACCGCCACCTGACTTTTTTCTATGGGGTGACCTCAAGTCAGTTGTTTATAAAACTCAACCTGCGCCACTTGAGGAATTGCGAGAAAGAATTACGCAAGCATGTCGCACTATTACAAGAACAACATTTGCCAAAGTTCGTGCAGAATTTGAAAATAGGCTGTATTATTGTTTACAAAACAACGGAAGCCACTTTGAACATTTATTTAATTGACATTTTTAACAAATTTGTAGTTCAACAAAAACCTATTTAAAATTAATTTTTTCATTTAAGCCAAAGTTTCACAATTATCGCTTCACCCTGTATAATTATTATTAATACCATTGGATAGAATTTTTTATAGTCTTTTCAATGATGTATCACAAGTACGAGTTTGCAATTTAAACTTGTTTGGTTGTGGTGGGTGGGCCCTAGGGAGTTGATGAGGATGAGTTGTCTTTCATGTAATTTTAGTTCCCCCTTTCTATCCTAGAAACGGTTTCAAGCATTTTTCGATATCAGCTTTTGTTCGTGAGATATAGCCCATTGTAAGTTTTAAAATTGACACACTGTATAAATACTCCAAGCTGTGGGTGAAAAATAGGTCGATTTCAGGATATAATTCAAGAATTTTTAAAACCTATCACGTGTTGTAAAGGACCATGCCAGGAATAACTTCTACTAAAATGTAACCAAAAATTGTGTGCGCTTTTTTATGTAGTATGACGTTTTTCATTTGTTAAATTTGAAATTTTTAAAGATTTTTAATTTTGCAGCTTAGGATATTAATTTTAGAGAAAAACTTTTAAATAAAACATTTTAGTAAATTTAAAAACCTACAACTTGAGCTATTGAAAGTTTAATTTCGTTAATACATTATTGAAAAACAGCCTGCAAAAAGTCCAAAATGGCCGTTTTTTGCAATTGCAATATTTATTGGAAAAATACCTTTTATTTATTTTTTAAGGCTTTAAAATGAAGAACTTTCAATACCAAACATAAAAAATTTGTAAAGCCCGATTGGTGAACTTGTTGCTTACATATTATAACTTGTTTATCAAAAGGGGTCAAATGTCGAAGGCTATAACTTTTTGAAAAAAAAAATCGTAGAGAGTTAATCCAAGATCCACTTTCCTTCTAAAGACCTATGTTTTCATATTCTGATGTAAATAAATGCGTAAAACATTTTTTAACCTCTTATTTCGGGTTTGAAAATAAGGGGGCAAATTTATAAATATTTAGAGCTGAAGCCGCCCCTGTACATCCAATCAGTTTCTAACGTGCAGATTATTGTTGCTGAAGACAAAATGAAGATTCAAAACAAAATAAAAATGTTCTACGACCAACTGAAACCGAGATAATTGTTTTTATTTTCTTAAATCGTAGTGACTTTATTATACCAATTAAGAAATTATTTCTCAGTCATTGACTAAAGAAAGACTTATATTATTTTAAAATAAAAATTATTTTAAACAGAAATTACACTTAATTATTAAAAATGATTTTTAAATTGTAGTGGAGGTTTATTTTTCTTTACGAATGTGATTTATTGTGTCGGTTGCCCTTAGCAACGGTTAGCAACTTATAGTACATACCTGGTATAACTACCATACTAACCGATTTTTCATAAATAACTCAAAAACTAGAAGTTTTTACAAAAAACTGATTACAAAATTGAATCTAATAAAAAATAAAATAAACTCCTTACCAAAAAAACCTTTTAATGTTAACTAAAAGTGAATTATAGGTAATTGAATCAGGGAATCTCCGTTTCTAGGGAGTCAAATGTCGAAGGCTATAACTTTTTGAAAAAAAAAATCGTAGAGAGTTAATCCAAGATCCACTTTCCTTCTAAAGACCTATGTTTTCATATTCTGATGTAAATAAATGCGTAAAACATTTTTTAACCTCTTATTTCGGGTTTGAAAATAAGGGAGCAAATTTATAAATATTTAGAGCTGAAGCCGCCCCTGTACATCCAATCAGTTTCTAACGTGTAGATTATTGTTGCTGAAGACAAAATGAAGATTCAAAACAAAATAAAAATGTTCTACGACCAACTGAAACCGAGATAATTGTTTTTATTTTCTTAAATCGTAGTGACTTTATTATACCAATTAAGAAATTATTTCTCAGTCATTGACTAAAGAAAGACTTATATTATTTTAAAATAAAAATTATTTTAAACAGAAATTACACTTAATTATTAAAAATGATCTTTAAATTGTAGTGGAGGTTTATTTTTCTTTACGAATGTGATTTATTGTGTCGGTTGCCCTTAGCAACGGTTAGCAACTTATAGTACATACCTGCTATAACTACCATACTAACCGATTTTTCATAAATAACTCAAAAACTAGAAGTTTTTACAAAAAACTGATTACAAAATTGAATCTAATAAAAAATAAAATAAACTCCTTACCAAAAAAACCTTTTAATGTTAACTAAAAGTGAATTATAGGTAATTGAATCAGGGAATCTCCGTTTCTAGTGGTCAGATCGTGACGTGTGAGATATCATAGGAAAAGGGAGGGGGTAACGAATATATTAACACAAAAAACAAAAGCAAATACATTGCCAAAACGGCATTAGAGCACATCTCCGTTGTTATTGGTCCGATTACTATGTGTAAGAGGTTAAACGAAAGAGGAGGAGGTAACGAATACGTTAACACAAAAAACAAACGCAACGATATTGCCAAAAGGGCACTATATCGTATCTCCGTTTCTATTGGCCGGCTCGTGACGTGTGAGGTATCGTTGGAAAGGGGAGGGCTTATGGAATATGCTAACACAAAAAACAAACGTAAAGATATTACCAAAAGGGCGCTATATAGAATCGCCGTTTCTAGTGGTCGGATCGCGGCATAAGACGGCTCGTAGGAAAGAGGAGGTCTTAAGGAATACGTTAACACAAAACAATCACAAAGACAGTGCCAAAACGGCATTTCGGCATATCTCGGTTGTTATTGGTCTGACCGTCGCGTAAGATGGCTCGTTGGAAAGGGGAGGGGGTAATGAATACGTTAACACAAAAACAAACGCATACATTGTCAAAACGGCATTAGAGCATATCAAAAAACAAACATGACAACATTATCAAAACAGCACTGTATCGTATCTTCATTGATATTTTACCTGTTTTAACGTGCCAAATTAATGTAATGGGGAAGTAGATTTCGTCTATTACAGTTCTTCGTGGTGTTGTCAAACAAATCGCCTAATCATGCCCCTACCGACCACAACATTTAACTATGCCTGTACATGGAACAATATATAAATGACACACGCAAAGTGTCGCCGAAAACAATAGAACGAATAGAATATGAATAATCGAAGAACGTATACCATTCTTATAGTATGACCAAACCAACAAACATCCTCGATATAATCTTCTCTGATTGAGTACTATGGTACACGGCTCTCCCTCCAATCATACACCTGTTCTTTACAATGAACATATACCATTCTTACGCTGTTGCCAAACCAGCAAACATCTCATATACAAGTTTTTTCAGAAAATGCGTATTATTTTTATGAAAATTACTGAATACAGAGGGTATTGCGAGTTGCATACGATATTTCATCTACGGTAGTTCGGGTAATACTCTCCACTGAACGAACATTACTATACATCGCTATTATTCTGCGTATGCGTATCATTTTTATATAAGTCACCGAATACAAATGGTATTGTATTGTGGGCTACACACTATATGTTATCTACGACAAGTCAGGTAGTATTATATTTGGGTAGTTACGTTGATATTGAACATAGGTCTTCGATAAGAATAAGAATATATGTGTAGGTCATAGACGGTTCTTCAATAGCCACCAGACAACAATTTTCCCTGATCATGTTTATAAAACATACGGAATGCACTGTATATACTAACCCAAGCTGACAACATACCTTGCAGATATGGATCACGATCAGCTTATAGGTTTATATACAATTCCCTTCGTAAAGGTACATAGGCGTACATCTAGAAAGAGGACCGTCAAATATTCAACGTTAAAATGTGTCAGATATAGGTTGATATTGAACATAGGTCTTATATAAGAATAAGAATATATTTGTTGGTCATAGACGGTTCTTCAATAGCCATCAGGCAACAATTTCCCCTGATCATGTTTATAAAACATACGGAATGCACTCTATATACTAACCCAAGCTGACAACATACTTTGCAGATATGGATCACGATCAGCTTATAGGTTTATGTACAATTCCCTTCGTAAAGGTACATAGGCGTGCATCCGCGCGGGATAAAAGTCGACCGTCTTTTTTATACTCTGAAAAAAAAAATACCATCAAATATTCAACGTTAAAATGTGTCAGATATAAATGTAGTGAGAAAGAAAAAATAAAAATTATATACAGTTTAGAGTTTATGTAGGTAGAATATAAACGTTAATAAAGGCTAATTAACAACGAAAAAAAGCTAATGTTAAGGCATAAAAACGATATATAAAGATCTAACAGTATCATCATAAGGAAAAAGCAAATATGATGGTACGTCATAAAGGGCTTAACGTTATTATATTTAAATAGCTTAATTTGGCGAAACATGTGATACAGTGTTGTAAAAACATAAAGATCTAACAGTATCATCGTAAGGAAATAGCTAATATAATGGCACGTCATAAAGGGCTTAACGTTATTGTATTTAGATAGCTTAATTTGTCAAAACATGTGATACACATCGTTGTAAAAAAAATCTAACATAGCTCCAAGCTGCGTGTCGATTTTTCATGAATAATCAGAAGCAAAAAAAGTTGTTCTTGTTGATTTCCAAGGCACCCATGAAGTACAACACATGCCTCGTTGGTGTTTTATCGTGGACACCATCCCCAAAAGGGCTACAACCACCAAATTTCCTCAGAGGAATCAAACATGTAAATTTGATGTTGATTCAAGATATATTTTTGATAGCGTAGAACAAGCGATTGTTTGCCCCTACGTTCCAATAAGTTACGAGCAAAACTGTAATGATGTTACGAAATAAAGAAGTTCATAGCCGAAAACTTTTTATTATATTTTAAAAACGCAGAAAATGGTTCAGCAGGTACCTTTTTTATTAACATTATTTATAGAACATTTTATCAAAGTACAACTAATATCTTTTAGTCACCTTAACTGAACATCTTTTTACACTAGATAAATCTAAATGGTTCAGCAGACTTCTTTTTATGATCTGATTGCCATCTTTTATAATGAGCGGTACATGAGCAACGGCTCTGGAGTTAATCAGAACGGCTCATTCATTTGCCAGTGGGCTATATCAGATATCTTTTAATGGTCTTAACTGAACATGATTTAATGATCTAATAAAGTATCTTTTTTTTAGTCACGTAGGTCAAACGATATCTCACTACAGCTTTTAGTAACCAACTTATCAATAATTTTGCAGAGACAGCGTGACAAACGAATGGAGGCGCAGATATAATAACGAGCTAGAGTCTCTATTCGGAAAAGAAAATCTAGTCAGATATATAAAGGCTAATAGACTAAGATGGGTAGGGCATGTTATAAGCAGTAACGACAGTCGCCTTATAAACAATGTGTTCTGGGAAACACCAGATGAAAGAAGGTCTGTAGAGCGGCCTAGAAAAAGGTGGAAAGATGCAGTCAAAGAAGATCTAGAGAAAATGGGAGTGCGACAATGGCAATTAGTGGCACAGGACCGACAAACATGGAAATAGTAAACGTGGCAAAGACTCACGAATAGTTGTAGCGCCATTGATGATGATGACATCAATATTGTAGGTGTAATAAATAAATTAAGTTTAAAAAAATGACTACATACATATATTCAATCAGCATCCATCTTAATGTCAATCAAATTATCAAGGACAAATATTAAAATAGCACTGGTTTATTGAAATCTTACTTTGTGTTAAATCTAATCAACATCCATCTCAAGATTGTCAATTAAATAGTGCATCCACGGAAGCGTATTATAAGACTCTGGGAGGTGATGTCTCTTATCATCATTGGGGATCAGCGCCATCTTGCTTTGTGTTATGGTGTAAACATGATGCTTATCTGAACCTATTAGATTCTGCGAGGCCGTCTTTGTTGTAAAGGTATCTAAACACTCGACGTAGTCCTCGAAGGCAATTTTTGTTTGTCACACCATAATTTCTAGTATTTCAAGCGCATCGCCCTCATATTCCTGATCTATCAACTTCCCCCGCAGTTTTTTGATGTCATCATCTGTGATAGCTATTTTTGTTGTCATAATGCAACCATTAGTCTCGTCCTTCGTCATACCAAACACCTTCTTGTTAACCTGGGGGATGCCGCAACTATTGTCTTTAGGATAGTCAGAATATGGTGTATTAGGAGCCAAGCTGTGGCCTAAATTGGTTAATGTTGACCCCCAGGTTAACAACTGTTTTTAGAGCCCATCCAGAGTCGCGTTCTTGGAATTCTTCCAACTCTCTGGAGATGTACTCCACTACTTTTTTCTCGAACCATTCATTAAGATTCGTATCTTAGTCCAAGTAATGAAGCTTAAAATAGGACAAAACCTCGCAACTTTTACAGAATGGATCGATTTGCTTGACAATTTAAGAATAAGTAGTGAATAGTCCAAGGATCAAAATCTATATGATGCCAAAAGGCGCTCTTACCATGGGGGTGGTTGCCACCCCATATAGGGGGTATACATTTTAATTATATTTTAACCGCAAAAGTTAATAAAAACATTCATTCTACACAAAAAACGTTCTATACATTTTTTTGATAAAATGAATAGTTCTCGATTTATTCGGTATCGAAAGTGTTAGTTTTATACAAACTGGAACATGAAGTAAAAACCACTTCTATATAAAAGGTATATTTACTAAAAATTTTTAGAATCCCAATGGATTCAATAAAATGAGTTCATCAGAACGTTTTCAAACCTATCGGTCCATCATCAGTGATCTAAAATCAAATAAGTAATCCCACTATTAAAATTAAAAAGATGGTTGAAATTGTGAAAGTTAAAAAATGTGGTTATGATTACTTACTTGAATACTTGCAAAATAGCCCCAGAACCAAACAATGGTTGTGATTATAAATAAATCTACATTATGTTGAAATAAATTTAAAATGGCTAAACGCCGATGTTAAAGGATTAAACCTCTGGGAACATGGTGAAACTCTACCCGAGGACCCAATCAACCATCTTCGGTCAACGATGACTACTAAGTGTCAAAGCTATGTAAGGAAATGCTTGATGTGACATTGACAGTTAAGGAAGAAGGTAGTCGATTTTCTAGGAATTTTAAAAACAAAGTCATGATCCAGAAGAAGATATGTTAAAGCTTTTAATATCTGAAATTGTCTGTTAATTAAATCTATTGTTGTTTAAAATTAAAAGATAATGTGTTTTACAAAATAAAATTATTTTAACTGTAGGTAACTACAAATTGACTGTATCAAATAAAATTAACCTGATCAAAAAATTTACAATATGATAAAGTGAGCTGATTAGTAGTAATAACAGAAATAAAATTAAATAAGTGGTGTTATAGAAGAAGTTTTAAATTTTGAAAAGGGATATTATTATATCAAGAAATTTGTATGTCCACAGCATGTGTATTGATGGTTGTATAGGTAGTAGGGAAATTATTGTTTGGATGTAGGTGAAAATTAAAAATTTTATATAGATTGGAGTTAGGATAAAGTCAATCTGATAGTAGAAAATGTGATTCAGGAATGCAATTATTATGGAACAATTTTAATGAAATTGAGAAAATTCTTGTGACAAACTGGTGAATATGTAAAATTGATAATAAATAATTGTAGGAAAACAGGTTGCCCAGTTGATACAAACTAAAATTTAATTAGTATAGAAAACAATAGGTGTAATGAATGAAATAGAATTAATAAAACAAAATTAAGAGAATGAATATTGTTATAATTTGATTAAAGAATGACTGAGTTTAACTGTGATAAATGAAATAAAGTGATGAAATGTTAGATGTGAAGATAAAAAATATATTTGGAAAAGGTCAAAGACAAAAAGCAAAGGAGTGTGATGTAGGGTCAAAGCATAGGTGAAATGAGTGAAAGAGAAAGATTGGAGAGTTGGGTATGAGGGTTGAACTGAATGAAGAAAAGAAATGAAAGAAGTGTGAAAAGAGGGTATGGTAAATTAATTAGGTTTTGATTAAGAGGAGTTTATGTGGTTAGTAATGATTAGTATGTGTAAGGAGTTTGGAGCCAGTAAGGGAACGAAGAAGATAGTTGACAGTGGGTAAATAGGATGAAGAAGATAGCAGATAGGATAGGAAAAGGGAAGGTATAACAAAGTAATAGGAATTATGAAAATAATTGACGGTGAATGGGGACAAAATTGCGGTTAAGGGATGTTTGTCGGTTAACACAATTGGGACTTTTCTTTAGACTTATACGAGGATTTGGAAATTGTCAAAGACCTAAAGAAAAGTCCCAATTGTGTTAACCGACAAACATCCCTTAACCGCAATTTTGTCCCCATTCACCGTCAATTATTTTCATAATTCCTATTACTTTGTTATACCTTCCCTTTTCCTATCCTATCTGCTATCTTCTTCATCCTATTTACCCACTGTCAACTATCTTCTTCGTTCCCTTACTGGCTCCAAACTCCTTACACATACTAATCATTACTAACCACATAAACTCCTCTTAATCAAAACCTAATTAATTTACCATACCCTCTTTTCACACTTCTTTCATTTCTTTTCTTCATTCAGTTCAACCCTCATACCCAACTCTCCAATCTTTCTCTTTCACTCATTTCACCTATGCTTTGACCCTACATCACACTCCTTTGCTTTTTGTCTTTGACCTTTTCCAAATATATTTTTTATCTTCACATCTAACATTTCATCACTTTATTTCATTTATCACAGTTAAACTCAGTCATTCTTTAATCAAATTATAACAATATTCATTCTCTTAATTTTGTTTTATTAATTCTATTTCATTCATTACACCTATTGTTTTCTATACTAATTAAATTTTAGTTTGTATCAACTGGGCAACCTGTTTTCCTACAATTATTTATTATCAATTTTACATATTCACCAGTTTGTCACAAGAATTTTCTCAATTTCATTAAAATTGTTCCATAATAATTGCATTCCTGAATCACATTTTCTACTATCAGATTGACTTTATCCTAACTCCAATCTATATAAAATTTTTAATTTTCACCTACATCCAAACAATAATTTCCCTACTACCTATACAACCATCAATACACATGCTGTGGACATACAAATTTCTTGATATAATAATATCCCTTTTCAAAATTTAAAACTTCTTCTATAACACCACTTATTTAATTTTATTTCTGTTATTACTACTAATCAGCTCACTTTATCATATTGTAAATTTTTTGATCAGGTTAATTTTATTTGATACAGTCAATTTGTAGTTACCTACAGTTAAAATAATTTTATTTTGTAAAACACATTATCTTTTAATTTTAAACAACAATAGATTTAATTAACAGACAATTTCAGATATTAAAAGCTTTAACATATCTTCTTCTGGATCATGACTTTGTTTTTAAAATTCCTAGAAAATCGACTACCTTCTTCCTTAACTGTCAATGTCACATCAAGCATTTCCTTACATAGCTTTGACACTTAGTAGTCATCGTTGACCGAAGATGGTTGATTGGGTCCTCGGGTAGAGTTTCACCATGTTCCCAGAGGTTTAATCCTTTAACATCGGCGTTTAGCCATTTTAAATTTATTTCAACATAATGTAGATTTATTTATAATCACAACCATTGTTTGGTTCTGGGGCTATTTTGCAAGTATTCAAGTAAGTAATCATAACCACATTTTTTAACTTTCACAATTTCAACCATCTTTTTAATTTTAATAGTGGGATTACTTATTTGATTTTAGATCACTGATGATGGACCGATAGGTTTGAAAACGTTCTGATGAACTCATTTTATTGAATCCATTGGGATTCTAAAAATTTTTAGTAAATATACCTTTTACATAGAAGTGGTTTTTACTTCATGTTCCAGTTTGTTTAACTATAAGGTATACAGCCAATCCAGGGAACTACCCCTTTTTTAGTTGTTAGTTTTATATCGAAAAAATCAATGTTGTTAATAAGTTTACGGCTAATAACTCCAAAAGTTTTCGTTTTATCAAAACAACTTTACTTAACAACAATGTACCTTTTGAAAAAATAAACAAAACAGTTTCTTTTAATTTTTTTTAAGACCAATAGTAATCGAGCTATACACTATTAAATGTTAGCTCTTCTTAGTCAAATGCTAAATACTCTAGTTTCAAAGTCAAAAGATGGGAAAACTATGCATTTTTCGAGGATAACTTGTTCAAGCTAATTTAAAGAATTTTATCTACCTCCAGAAATAAAAACAAAGTCTCTAGCTCAAAAATTAAGTGACGTATATTGAAAAGAATGTTAGTCCCTACCTTTTTCAGGGAAAAATTGATCCGAAGCAACCTCCTAATCACCACCCTAATTAAAATTAGTTATTAACCTTATTTGGCCTTTTTTATTTTTATATTGTTAATAGGTTCTAGAAGTTTGATCGGCTTAGAATGACTAGTTTTTAAAAAAATGGAGTTCTAAGCTAATAACGAATTTTTGTAGTTTGGAAAAAATGGCTTTTTCTTCAGAATAGAAAGATTAGCATCAGAGATATGAAAAAATGTTTAAATATGAAATTTTAGCTTATTTAATTCCAAAGAAATTGGTTTGCAAGAATTTTAACTGCGGCAAAAATTAAGTGCGCTATTGATAATTAAAACTTGTAATAACATGCAAAAACCACCTTTACCAACCCTTTCAAAGTCATCTCTTTTTGCGACTGAGAATTTTATAAAGATTTAATATTAATAGGCTTATAGACCTTATAGAAACCTTCAAAATTCTTTTGTTAGTAAACTTTCTAAGATAAAAAATAGAAAAGTTACGGCTAAAAAATCAATATAATTTTATGAAAAAAAAAAGGAGAAATCAAATTGGAAGCATAATAATGTAAGTTAACGGTGTTAATTAGTCATTGGCCTTATTTGTTCTTCTTTATTTAGGTATTATTAATAGACTCTAGAAGTTTGACTGGCTCAGAAAGATTAGTTCTTAAAAAAACTGGAGTTAAAAGCGAATAACGAATTTTTGTAGTTTGGTAAAAATGTCGATTTCTTCAGAATATAAAGATTAGCATCAGAGATACGAAAAAATGTTTAAATATGAAATTCTAGGTTATTTAATTCCCAAGAAGTTGGTTTGAAAAAATTTTTTCTACAGCAAAAATTGAGTGAATCGTAAATTAGTATATTATTGAAAAACACTTATTTTTTCGATATAAAACACTTTCAATAACGAATAAATCGAAAACTATTAATTTTATCAAAAAAATATATGGAACATTTTTTGCTTAGAATGAATGTTTTTATCAACTTTTGCGGTCAAGATATAATAAAACATTTCCACCTTCGTGATGGGGTAGCAACCACCCCCATGGTAAAAGCGCCTTTCGGCATTATATTGATTTTAGTCCTTGGACTATCCACTACTTATTCTCAAATTTTCAAGCAAATCGATTCATTCTGTAAAAATTGCGAGGTGAAAAGCTTCGGTTCCTGGACTATCTCGATAGATGAGAGATGGGAGATGAAATTTATCATCTTATCTCCGCTGGCTACTTCAAATCCCCCACCAAATGTCGTTTTCACCTTTATTGCCTCATCAGTCTTAAGAGCGTTTTGAATTTTACGTTTGAACAGAGCTTTGCAATCCACCAAGAAACTGCCTGGGGCCTTGTGTTTAAGGTTTGAGATAACTCCAGTCCGAATTCGTGAGTTGAACGCTGATAAAGAGTCATCCCATTGTACCCCATGCTTTGCAGTCTCTTTTGTTGGTGTAATTCTCGCCAACTTCTTCTGTTCGGCTTTTAGTTGCTTTCTTAATGTTTTTACCTGCAGCATCTGGGCTTCGAGGTACTGCTTTTCGCCAATCGTCTTTGCAAACCTCCTTGAATCTCGTATTTTTCTATCTGCTTTAGTACACTGTACCAGCCCATTTTTAACATTATCTTCCTGATAATCATTTTTAATTAAGCCTAAGATGGTTGCAATAAGCTTTAATACGTTTTCCCAACATGTTTAAACAAAAAGCCAATATTTAAAGATGTATTAAGAATAGACAATTAGGTATCAAAAATTATAAATTTTGGAAAAGATAAAAAATCTGAATTTAAAATTTAAAAATTTTCAAAAAATCAGAAATATATCACTTACCAGAGCACACGTCTGAACGCTAGGAATATCTGAAACAGAATAAAGAAAATGCCATAATGTAGGGTGTTCCCGAGGAGGTTCCATTGGTCCTGAAGAGGCTGTACTGGGCTCCTGGGACTCTTTTCGCTCCTGTGAAGACGAACGAGATGTATTACGTGTGTCTACCATTGCAAAAGGGGAGATATCTCGTGTGTAAAGATATATTCGTCAAGAATTACGTCTTACACGAGAAGTTAGAGGACAGTGCGTGATTTTCTTAGCTTGCTAAGTAAAAATACCACTGATTCCTAGTAATGTGGGTCTATAGTGTGTAATCTACTAGCGTAGATGTATCACTCTGACCTCAGAAAAACATAAACAATATAATATATTTTTTTGCACTATAAAATGGCATAAGAGGGACACTAGAAGTGCGTAACCTTCGAGGAGGAGTTCCACAACGTTAGTGTCTTCTCAAAAAGAAAATATATGGTACAGAAAAAAAATGGCTAAGTATTTCCTTAACTTACGGAAGGAACCTTAGTAAGAGAGAAAACAAAAAAAAGTCAAAAAAATGTCTAAGTGTTTACAGAAGTAAACGACTTAGAGAAAATGCGACAATAAAATGGCAAAAATTCTAAGTTTTCCTTGACTTACGGAAGGAATCGACTTAGAGAAAAATATACATATATCAAATATAATGATAAAATAATGGGAAAATATCTCAGGTGCGTGACCCACGAAAGGAATTCCACTAGACGATATTTTCAAACAGTAAATCAGAAAAATGCAACAATAAAATGGCATAAAAATTCTAAGTTTTCCTTGACTTACGGAAGGAATCGACTTAGATCAAAAAAATAGACATATAAATGGGAAAATATCTCAGATGCGTGACCTACAAGAGGAATTCCACTAGAAGATATTTTCAAACAGTAAATCAAAAATAAATGCAACAATAAAATGGCATAAAATATGTGTCTTCTCAGCGCTTGGTCTGCAAGCAGAGATACCGCTAGAATAACACAACAAAAATATACAAAGCAAAATATATCAACAGTTTTGTCTTCTCACATTCAAATGGTAAAGAAATAAAAGGCAGATTCTAGGTGTAATACTACACAGAACCCAAGAGTCTTTGATACTACGAGAGCAATCTCTGACTGAAGAAATATTGAAAATCCACCTCCTTTTATGTCCGATATTTCCTTTGTCTTAGGGATTATGACGTAGGAGATGGATTTTCCCAAGCGGTTGAACCAATCGCGTTACGCGATTTTGGTCAGAGATGCTCTCCGCGCGCTGATTGGTCCTCGACTGAAGCGTCGTTTGAGGACATCCCCCCCCCTTCGAAGACTCTTGGTTCCTGATGTTTTGTTTTTATTCAATGGAAAAAAAAAATTTACATTTCAAAAATTCTATTCATTTTAGCCTTCTTTCTTCTCTTGGGTTGAACCGTGGTCCATGGTGGCGTCTCTCGGTCCATCTGGTGGTCTCTGGTCCGTGTGTTGTTGTGGGGGTGCCCAGAGCTACTCAGTTCACTCTGGTGCGACCCCCTGAAGTCTCGTTGATTCAAATCCTGTGGCGTTGTGGGTGACGCAGAGCTACTCAGTCCACTCTGGCACCCACGATGCTCCGTCGTAAGGATTATGTTTAGTTGTGGAGGTCCATCTCTAGGTGGGGGAACTGGTCGAATATCGTCCACATGGATGGTCCTGTTGATATCCTGGTCCCGGTGTACTTCGTATGTATGGTCTCCTAGGGATCTCAGGATCGTGTGTGGTCCAGTCCATGTGTGTCCGAAGTTCCCTTTGTTGTGGTTCTTCACCATGACTTGTTCCCCCTCGATAAACCTCCGGGCTGGTGGGGCGTTCGGGTTGTCTGGAAACAGGTTCCGGGCGTACACCGTAGCATTTCTGACGGCTCTGTCGACTCTCTCTTGCCGTCTTGCTGCGGTGTTGGCTTCTCTCTGTTCCTGTTCGAGTTCCTCGGCTCGTCTTGGCATGTATCCCAGCAGCAGCTCAGCGGGTGAATCTTGGGTAGCCTCATTCCTCCTGGTTCTCATGCTGAGGATTATGTCAGCCACGTAGGTGTCCCATCGCGGATCGTCGTTGGACTTGCACCTGGCCCTCAGTCCTTTCTTCAGTTCCTGAGCTCGACGTTCCACTGGATTTGCTCTTTGGTGGTATATAGGGCTGTATTCTCCAGTAATGTTATTTCGTCTCAGGAACCTTTCCCAGGCGTCTGTCCGGTATTGAGGTGCGTTGTCCGTGATGAGAATGCTTGGCTTTCCCCAGCGGTTGCATACGTCTTCTTGGAGGAATGAGGTGATCTGCCGGCTTTTGGCGGTTTGGGTGCATCGGAATTCTACCCAGCTACTTAGGCAATCTGTGGCTATCAGGATGTAACGATTGCGGGTCCCTCGGGCAGCTGGGTATGGTCCTAGTACGTCGAATGACACCCTTTCCCAAGGGTTCTTCGGCTCTCTTGGGATGATTGGTGCTGCTGGCTGTCTGGCTGCTGCTTTGGTTCTGGCACATGTGAGGCAGGATTGGACGTATTTCCGGACATCTTTGGACAACGTGGGCCAGTAATAGAAGTTCTTTATAGCTCGGATGGTTTCGTCCTGTCCTGGATGGTTTGCTTCTTCGGAGTCGTGGTATACACGCAGGACGTCCGTCCGGAAGGATTGTGGAACAACTATCGTTTTCTTTTCCGGGCTGGCGTGGTAATAGGCAGTGTTGTCTGTTACTGAGAATTCTCGGAGAAGGTCCTCCTCGACCTGGCTCCTTGGACCTCTGTCTGTGATCTCCTGGTATCGTCGGCGGAAACGTACCATTCCATGGTGTACCAGGTGGCTGCGACGGATTTTGTCCTGGAGTGGTAGGTCAGTCAGGTCGTCGAGAATGGGGTTATTTTGTCCTTCTTCCACGTCCTCCAGCATGCACAAGAGTGGAAAGTCATCGTCCTCTTTGGTTTCCGTGGTTGGCCAGCTTAGACGGTTCACTTCGTCGTCTTGGTTGGTGTCTTCTTCCCTAGTGTCTGATGGGTTCCTTGAGAGGTGGTCCGGAAGTTCATTTTCTTTGCCAGGAATATGTTGAATGGTAAAGTTAAACTCTTGGAGCAGTAAGGCCCATCTGGACAGCTTGGCTTTGTCTTCTTTGAAGCGATGTAACCATAAGAGTGCTTGGCTGTCTGTGTATAAGGTGAACTGTTGGTCCTGCAGGAAGTGCTTATATCTCGCAAGGGCCCAAACTAGGGCGAGACACTCTTTTTCGTTTATATGATAGCGTCTCTGGGTTGACTTCAACTTGGTGGAGGCGTAGGCGATGACTCGTTTGTCCTGTTGTGTCCCCTGGAAAAGCACGGCTCCCATACCGATGTCGGAGGCGTCTGTCTGTAGGCTAAAAGGCTTGGATGGATCTGGTCTGTGTAGTTGTAGTTGTCCCTCGATTGCTTGTTTGATGTGACTGAATGCCTCTTCTGCAGCTTGGTTCCATTTTAATCGTCTGTTATTTCCGGCTGTCAGGTTGGTAAGGGGGGTCACAATCTCTGCAAATCGAGGGATGAAGTCTCTCAGCCAGTTCGCTGTCCCGATGAAGCTCCTTAATTGCCTCATCGTCGTGGGTGTGTCGAAGCCTCTGATCTTCTCGACGTGCTTTCCCAAGGGTTGCGTGTTGCTGGAGGTGATTTTGTGGCCTAGGTATTCCAGTTCATTGGTGGCGAATCTGCATTTCTTCAGTGATGCCCACAGTCCGTGTGTTCGGAGTCTCTCTAGTACCAGATGTAAGTGTCTTTGATGTTCTTCCCAGTTTTCGGAGTATATAATAATGTCGTCCATATATACTTTGATGAAGTTGTCTATATATCCGGCGAATACTGCTGTTACTAGTTTCTGGAAGACAGCTGGTCCATTTTTGAGTCCGAAGGGCATCACTGAGAATTCGTATGCTGATCCGTCCGGGAGGCTGAAGGCGGTTTTGGGGCTGGAGTCTTTGTGTAGTGGAACTTGCCAAAATCCACTTTTCAGATCGAGTGTGGTGAAGATTTGTGCTGTTCCAATTTCTTTTATACTGTCATGTATAGGTGGCATGCTAGAGGCTTCGTTCACTGTGATAGCATTGAGTTTCCTGTAGTCCACGCAGAAGCGAGGGGTACCATCCTTCTTGTTTACAATGACCACCGGGCTATTGTAAGGAGACTTGCTGGGTCGGATGACTCCTGCTGCCAACATCTCTTGTACCTCTCGGAACATCGTCCTCTTTTTCTCTGTGGAATACTTGTATGGCTTTACGTTGATTGGCCTCTTGTCTGTCACCTCTATCTTCATCTCGGTTGCTTTGGTTGTTGGTTGGCGTAGACGGTCGTCGAATACGTCGCTGTACTCTTTTATCAATCCCTGGATGGTGTCGAAGGCGAAATCAGGCGCTTGATGAGTTTCCAGTGATTGGGTGGTGGGATGCGGTTTGGCTTGCTTCTTCCAGTAGATGGTTGTTCTGCTGGTGGTACCAACGTGCAGACATTTTCTCCGAATGTCAACGTTGGCGTCTTCCTGCTCTAGCCATGGCATCCCTAGTACAACGTCGTGGTTGAGATTCTCCAGAACTATACATCGGAATGTTGTGGAGAAGTTGTCAATCTGTAGTTCGACGGTTGTAGTCCCTAGGCTTCGGGACGTACTGTCCGTGCACGCCAACTGAATCGTCCCTGGTCGAATCTGCAGGTCCCTCTTCTGGATCAGGTTCTGGTGTATGAAATTTCCAGATGCTCCGGTGTCGACTAGAATCTTCACTCGGTGTTGGTTGATCCGTCCGTCTAGGTAGGGGAGTCCTGCTGTCTTCGACCTTGGGTGGATTGGATTCAGTTGGGGCACCAGGTCTTCCACAGGGTTTAGTTGGTGCCCCTGTTGGAGTTTTCCGGCTGCTGTTGTTGTTGAGGCTCCTGCTGTTGACGTTCCTGTCTGTGGGGGTTCCTGTTTCGCCATTCATGGATAGTCTCGGAGCGTCGAGGTGGTCGGTTATCCCGTCTGTCTTGTCCGGTATTGCTAGTGTGTAAGTGTTTGATGTCGCCTTCCATCTCTCTTGCAATAGTGGTCAGGTCATCCTCTGTTTTGGGCATTCCTAGACGTAGGCAGACTCTGATTTGAGGATTCAACTGTTCGGCTATAATTCGGCAGCGTTGGTCCTCTGGGATGTCGGGTAGCAGACGTTTGAATAAGGCCGCTTTCCTTGAGATGAAGTGTTCGGCTGGTTCGTCATCCTGTCGTTGGCCATAGAGTTTCACTGTGAGGGCAGATAGGAGGGCTGGATCGTCGTACTTTTTCAAAAAGCGAGTCCTGAATGTCTGGTAGTCTATCTCGACTGAAAGTTGACTCTCTGCCCATCTTAGGGCGTCTCCGTAGAGTGAATTCGTCAATAGGAAGTCTATCCAGTCTTCCTCGTTGACTTCGTATTTTATGAGGAACTCTTCTGCCTTGTGTAGGAATTTTGTCGGAATTTCTGTATCTCTCCCTTCAAATTTTGGTGGTTTGGAGTTCCAGATTCTGGGCTTGGGTGGTGGATCGTTTGTTGTCTTCAAGACTGAAAGAGCTGTCATTGCCTGGAGGAACCGGTTCATGAATTGTTCCTCGGACGTGGGTGGCGTGACGGATGTTTTGAATGTCGGCTTCGGCTGCTCAGTCGGTGTTTGGGTCGTGGGGTTGTTGACGAGTTGGGTGCCATGTTCCCGAGGAGGTTCCATTGGTCCTGAAGAGGCTGTACTGGGCTCCTGGGACTCTTTTCGCTCCTGTGAAGACGAACGAGATGTATTACGTGTGTCTACCATTGCAAAAGGGGAGATATCTCGTGTGTAAAGATATATTCGTCAAGAATTACGTCTTACACGAGAAGTTAGAGGACAGTGCGTGATTTTCTTAGCTTGCTAAGTAAAAATACCACTGATTCCTAGTAATGTGGGTCTATAGTGTGTAATCTACTAGCGTAGATGTATCACTCTGACCTCAGAAAAACATAAACAATATAATATATTTTTTTGCACTATAAAATGGCATAAGAGGGACACTAGAAGTGCGTAACCTTCGAGGAGGAGTTCCACAACGTTAGTGTCTTCTCAAAAAGAAAATATATGGTACAGAAAAAAAATGGCTAAGTATTTCCTTAACTTACGGAAGGAACCTTAGTAAGAGAGAAAACAAAAAAAAGTCAAAAAAATGTCTAAGTGTTTACAGAAGTAAACGACTTAGAGAAAATGCGACAATAAAATGGCAAAAATTCTAAGTTTTCCTTGACTTACGGAAGGAATCGACTTAGATCAAAAAAATAGACATATAAATGGGAAAATATCTCAGATGCGTGACCTACAAGAGGAATTCCACTAGAAGATATTTTCAAACAGTAAATCAAAAATAAATGCAACAATAAAATGGCATAAAATATGTGTCTTCTCAGCGCTTGGTCTGCAAGCAGAGATACCGCTAGAATAACACAACAAAAATATACAAAGCAAAATATATCAACAGTTTTGTCTTCTCACATTCAAATGGTAAAGAAATAAAAGGCAGATTCTAGGTGTAATACTACACAGAACCCAAGAGTCTTTGATACTACGAGAGCAATCTCTGACTGAAGAAATATTGAAAATCCACCTCCTTTTATGTCCGATATTTCCTTTGTCTTAGGGATTATGACGTAGGAGATGGATTTTCCCAAGCGGTTGAACCAATCGCATTACGCGATTTTGGTCAGAGATGCTCTCCGCGCGCTGATTGGTCCTCGACTGAAGCGTCGTTTGAGGACAAGGGTATTAAAAATATCCTTTTAGTAGGACGGAAAACTGAATGGTATTATGTTAAGTTCAAAAGGCCCCTGAAATGTGAAGATTTGTGCTTGTTGTTGCTTAAGAATCCATGTAAAAGTGCTGCATTTAAGACATATAGTGAACTTGGTTACATTTTTCCCTATTCGCGCTACAAATTGTAGATGTAAACACCTAAAAATCTTTGATTATTCCCTCACCACTTTCTTTACTAACTACCGCACCTGAGACGTACATACGTCATCAGAGACACGCTAACAGAAGGCCTGAGAGGTATGCACAGACATGCTGAGCCAAGTAGACAACATACTTGACACGCTAACAGAAGGCCTGAGAGGTATGCAAAGACACGCTTAGCCAAACAGACAACATACTTGACACGCTAACAGAAGGCTGGAGAGGTATGTACAGACACGCTGGGCCAAGCAGACAACATACTTGACACGCTAACAGAAGGACACAGACGACAATAGAGGGGTAACTGAGACGTAGAGAGGCCTACAGAGACATGCTAACAGAAGACACAGACGACCAAAAAGGGGACCTGAGACGTATAGACGTCATCAAAAACACGCTAAGACAAGGGTACAGAGGTATAAATACAAGCATTTAAGTTGAGAAACCATTTGTTATAAGTGGTGAATGTTTCATAAAAAGCTACTATTTTTGAAAATAAAACAGTAAAAAAACATGAGGACAGGTACATTATACATTTTGGAAAACACAAGAAACAAAAAATACTTGTAAATCAAATTAAAAATAAGAAATAAACCGTAAAATCACATACTTCATGTATGTTAAATAGAAATGTTAAAAGAAATAAAATTTGTCACTATTCATCAAAAAGAATTGCAGAAAACCAAAATTCCTATTATACATTTACTAAATAAAGAGACTTACCTTATATGTACAAGCACTTTACTGATTTCACTCACTACCTACTTGCTTCAATCGTCGACACTGCTTTGAATAATATTTACCAGATTTGGTCATTTTATACTATCCCTTATCACAGCTTTAAATTCTAGAACAAAATAATAGGTATATTTATTGTTTTTATTAGTAGAAAACGCATGATAAAACATTTCCTGGTAAAACATTATTTTTGTGGTTAACGAATACTGATAACAGTTAATAAATTTACAACGTGCGGTTAGATGTTTCCGGCAGTTATTGACTTGCGGCTAGGTGCTTATCATGTTTACTTCGCAACACATGCAGTGTTATCAGCTTACTATATCCGGTACTGGTAACAAACAGTTTGTTTAAACATATTTTTATTTAAAATATTTATATAAAAGTAATTTCAAGTATTTGATTATTAGTTTTATACAAATATGATACTTTTTAAGAAAATTCATTTTATGTCTTCGATTTTGACAATTTTATACGTGAATGGGCAGTATACACTTGAATTTGTTATTGGTTTGGTATTTTTGCTTCAAGTTCATTGTGAACGCTGGCTATTAACATGACAATGCTGATCTTGCTTATGGCACTTCTGAGTAGTTCGACCGATGTGCATCCAATCCACTTCCGCAGATTTTGGAGCCACGAGTGTCTTCTTCTGCCTAACCCTCGCTTACTGTCTATTTTATCCCAGATAATAAATTATGTAAATGATGTATGAATACGTAGACACAGAAAAAACATGGCGCCGCATTGCCAAAAGCGTTCACTATTAAAAATCCTTTAATTTGATGGGTCTAACAAAGATTTCCGCTTATTCGTTCAAAAGATACATGGTACAGTGTCATAACGGCCGTTGCGATAACTTGGTCGAACTGTAAATCCTTATTTATTGTTATTGACGATAAAACAAAACCATTGACAGAAAAACCTCTTATCGCAGTTTGATCTCCAGAAAATCATAACTCGCTCAATTTTGCACCAAATGCTCTGTACAATATACCATTAGTAAGGTCTCTTCTTGTATATTACGAAAATCGCTGACCAAGTGTGATACGATCATTATTTATGACTAAAACCGTCATAAACGAACCAAAATCAAATTCTCTATACTTTTGTACTAATACGCATTATATCTATATAAAATTTATCTAGAAATGTTGAGGTCGGGAAGCTGTCAGATGCGCTCACGAAGAGAAAGAAGAAGAAGCATTCGAAATGTGGGTGTACCGATGCATTCTTCGTACATCCTGGACCGACCATGTCGCTAACGTAGACGAAATCCACAGAATCGGAAAAGAGTAACAAATCATTAAAATAATTTATTATCTGGGATAAAATAGACAGTAAGCGAGGGTTAGGCAGAAGAAGACACTCGTGGCTCCAAAATCTGCTGAAGTGGATTGGATGCACATCGGTCGAACTATTCAGAAGTGCCATAAGCAAGATCAGCATTGTCATGTTAATAGCCAGCGTTCACAATGGACTTGAAGCATAAATACCAAAAAAATAACAAATTCAAGTGTATACTGCCCATTCACGTATAAAATTCTCAAATTCGAAGACATAAAATGAATGTTCTTAAAAAATATCATATTTGTATAAAACTGATAATCAAAGACTTGAAATTACTTTTATATAAATATTTTAAATAAAAATATGTTTAAACAAACTGTTTGTTACCAGTACCGGATACAGTAAGCTGATAACACTGCATGTGTTGCGAAGTAAACATGATAAGTACCTAGCCGCAAGTCAATAACTGCCGGAAACATCTAACCGCACGTTGTTACTTTATTAACTGTTATCAGTATTCGTTAACCACAAAAATACTGTTTTGCCAGGAAATGTTTTATCACGCGGCTTCTACTAATAAAAACAATAAATATATTATTTTGTTCTAGAATTTAAAGCTGTGATAAGGGATAGTATAAAATGACCAAATCTGGTAAATATTATTCATAGCAGTGTCGACGATCGAAGCAAGTAGGTAGTGAGTGAAATCAGTGAAGTGCTTGTACATATAAGGTAAGTTTCTTTATTTAGTAAATGTATAAGAGGAATTTTTGTTTTCTACAATTGTTTTTGATGAATAGTGACAAATTAATTTTATTTCTTTTAACATTTCTATTTAACATACATGAAGTATGTGATTTACGGTTTATTTCTTATTTTTAATTTGATTTACAAGTATTTTTTGTTTCTTGTGTTTTCCAAAATGTATAATGTACCTGTCCTCATATTTTTTAATTGATTTACTGTTTTATTTTCAAAAATAGTAGCTTTTTATGAAATATTAACCACTTATAACAAGTGGATTCTCAACTTAAATGCTTGCATTTATACCTCTGTACCCTTCTGTTAGCGTGTCTCTGATGACGTCTATACGTCTCGGGTCCCCTTTGTGGTCGTCTGTGTCTTCTGTTAGCATGTCTCTGTAGACCTTTCTACGTCTCAGTTACCCCTCTGTTGTCGTCTGTGTCCTTCTGTTAGCGTGTCAAGTATGTTGTCTGCTTGGCTCAGCGTGTCTGTGCACACCTCTCAGGCCTTCTGTTAGCGTGTCTCTGATGACGTATGTACGTCTAAGGTGAGGTAGTTAGTAAAGAAAGTGGTGAGGGAATAATCAAAGATTTTTAGGTGTTTACATATAGAATTTGTTGCGCGAATAGGGAAAAATGTAACCAAGTTCACTATATGTCTTAAATCCAGCACTTTTACATTGATTCTTAAGCAACAACAAGCACAAATCTTCACATTTCAGGGGCCTTTTGAACTTAACATAATACCATTCAGTTTTCCGTCCTACTAAAAGGATATTTTTAATACCCTACATTATGGCATTTTCTTCATTCTGTTTCAGATATTCCTAGCGTTCAGACGTGTGCTCTGGTGAGTGATATATTTTTGATTTTTTGAAAATTTTAATATTTTGAAAATTCGGGTACAATGGGATGACTCTTTATCAGCGTTCAACTCAAGAATTCGAACTTCAAACCTTAAACACCAGGTCCCAGGCAGTTTCTTGGTGGATGGCAAAGCTCTGTTGAAACGTAAAATTCAAAACGCAAAAAGCTAAGACTGATGAGGCAGTAAAGGTGAATACGACATTTGGTGGGGGATTTGAAGTAGCCAGCGGAGATAAGATGATAAATGAAACTAAGTATTTCACTACTTCAATCTCTCCCATCTATAGAGATACGAATTTTGATGAATGGTTCGAGAAAAAAGTAGTGGAGCCCATCTCCAGAGAGTTGGAAGAATTCCATGAACGCGACTCTGGATGGGCTCTACAAACAGTAACCTGGGGGTCAACATTAACCAATTTAGGCCACAGCTTGGCTCCTAATGCACCATATTCTGACTATCCTAAAGAAAATAGTTGCGGCATCCCCCCGGTTAACAAGAAGGTGTTTGGTATGACGAAGGATGAGACTAATGGTTGCATTATGACTCAACAAAAGTAGCTATCACAGATGATGACATCAAAAAACTGAGGGGGAAGTTGATAGATCAGGAATATGAGGACGATGCGCTTGAAATACTAGAAATTATGGTGTGACAAAGAAAAAACCTTCGAGGACTACGTCGAGTGTTTAGATACCTTTACAAAAAAGACGGCCTCGCAGAATCTAATACGTTCAGATAAGCATCATGTTTATACCATAACACAAAGCAAGATGGCGCTGATCCCCAATGATGATAAGAGACATCACCTCCCAGAGTCCACCTTCCGTGGATGCACTATTTAATTGACAATCTTGAGATGGATGTTGCTTAGATTTAACACAAAGCAAAATTTCAATAAACCAGTGCTATTTTAACATTTATCCTTGATAATTTGATTGACATTAAGATGGATGCTGATTGAGTATGTGTATGTAGTCATTTTTTAAACTTAATGTATTTATTACACCTACAATATTGATAAGTCATCATCATCATCATCAATGGCGCTACAACTCTTCGTGAGTCTTTGCCACGTTTACTGTTGCCTTCCATGTTTTTCGGTCCTGTGCCACTAATTCCCATTGTCGCACTCCCATTTTCTCTAGATCTTCTTTGACTGCATCTTTCCACCTTTTTCTAGGCCGCCCTACAGACCTTCTTTCATCTGGCCTTTCCCAGAACACATTGTTTATAAGGCGACTGTCGTTACTGCGTATAACATGCCCTACCCATCGGAATCTATTAGCCTTTATATATCTGACTAGATTTTCTTTTCCGAATAGAGACTCTAGCTCGTTATTATATCTGCGCCTCCATTCGTTTGTCACGCTGTCTCTGCAAAATTATTGATAAGCTGGTTACTAAAAAGCTGTAGTGATGAGATATCGTTTGACCTACGTGACTAAAAAAAAGATACTTTATTAGATCATTAAATCATGTTCAGTTAAGACCATTAAAAGACATCTGATATAGCCCACTGGCAAATGAATGAACCGTTCTGGTTAACTCCAGAGCCGTTGCTCGTGTGCAAGGGCGGATCCAGGACCAATTTTCGGGAGGGGCCATGAACTTTTTTTGGTGGACGGGGACCGTAGGTACGGAAGGGGGGGGGGTAAATTTTTAAAAATTAGGGTTACAATGGTGAGTTTTAAGGCACTTCTCATATACTTTTACTGTGTGTGAAAAGTGCCTTAAAATTCACCATCCCTGCCCTAGTATTCCTAGGATTCCTACACATTTCTTCGGATCAAAGTGCAGTTCTTTCAACAAGTTTAATAATACCGTTTTTTCAATGCTTCTCCTGTCAGGCCTTGTTCTTCCCTGTTTCTTGATTTTCAGTAATTATTTTTAGGTTCTCATAAGCGTCAATGAACTTGACAAAGTCTTCACGAATGTTGTTATTGTATTAAATGTCTGTTGTTGTATATAAAATTTAGGGAAAACTTTTCCACGTGGGATACATCTGTCGTTTCGTCAAATATGACAGACTAATAATTTGCACTTTGAACCACATCCATTATTTGTTCAATTATTTCTTCACCTTAACATTAATTGATTTTGACTGGTGCTACTAATGTATGTTGCTCAGAAAGATGCTGTGGATAGGTGTTATTTAAAAGTCTTATATCCTGATGCGATTTTAAACCTTAACAATTCCTCCACTGCTAGGTCCAGTATCTTCGTCCAGAAGCAGAAGGCCAACATCACGATGGTCTCTTAGAGGAATATTTTGTCGACCTATAACACGAACACTATAGACAATACTCTTGGTCATAGTCTTCCTTTATTTTTTTTTTGTATCTGTTTAGACCTCTGAGAGTCTATCTGGTTAATGACTGACTTTTAAGAGTTGCGATAACTTTGTAGAAAATCCAGCTCAACCTGAACGCACTCCTTGCGGTATGATGTTTTTTCATGGGTTTGTATGGCTCCGTCTTTGCTCAGGAGTTTGGCGAAAGATGTTAAAGGTTTAATGACAAGGCTTTGGGCTGTCATCCCTTTATTGTGACCATATTTTTCATTAAAAAAAAAAACGCAATATTTGTAAAACCATTCCTTTTCACTGTGCGAAATTACCATCCAACTCCTTTGTTCCAAGTGCTAGTGACCCAAGTAATGCTTCATTTCTTTTTTTATTTTTTGTGTGAAAAGAATATGGAAATTGGTACGATTTTGTTGGCTGTCAAGGTCGTTCTAACAATTGTCCCTTTATAAAATTATCAACATTTTGATTTATAAAACATCCTATGCCATTCTTGAAGCTTCCATTACTGCCTTTGTTCAATTCTAGTCCAGAAAACATATTTATCCCGTTTTGTACATATACAGGGTGTCCCGAAAATATTGGTCATAAATTATACCACAGATTCTAGGGTCAAAAATAAGTTGATTGAACCTCACTTACCTATATACAATACTGCACACAAAAAAAGTTACATCCCTTTGAAGTTACAAAATGAAAATCGATTTTTTTCATATATCGAAAACTCTTAGAGATTTTTTATTGAAAATGGACATGTGGCAATGTTATGGCAGCAACATCGTATAAAAAAATTAAAGTGAAATTTGTATACCCCATAAAAATTTATGGGGGTTTTGTTCTTTTAAACCCCCCAAACTTTTGTGTACGTTCCAATTAAATTATTATTGTGGCACCATTAGTTAAAAACAATGTTTTTAAAACTTTTTTGCCTCTTAGTACTTTTTCGATAAGCCAGTGTTTATCGACATATTTTGAATATTTGTTGAATCCACCACATATTTGTATATGGTTAAGTACGGTTATAGAGACCTGTTAATAATCTGAAAATTTATTTATAATTTGCATTTTTAGGTATATTTTGAAAAAGAAGCCACATCTCGATAAAAGGTGACTTGTCAAAAAAAGACTAAGGGGCAAAAAAGTTTTAAAAACACTGGGTTTAACTAATGGTACCACAATAATAGTTTAATTGGAACGTACACAAACGTTTGGGGGCTTTAAAGGAACAAAACCCCCATAAAATTTTTATGTAAATATATTAAAAAAGAAGCCACATCTCGATAAAAACTGGATTATCGAAAAAACACTAAGAGGCAAAAAAGTTTTAAAACGTTGTGTTTAACTAATGGTATCACAATAATCAATTAATTGGAACGTACACAAAAGTTTGGGGGGTTTAAGGGAATAAAGCCCCCATACAATTTTTATGGAGTGGACAAACTTCACTATAATTTTGTTTGAAGATGTTCCTGCCACAAGAATAATACATGTCCATTTTCAATAAAAAATCTCTAATAGTGTTCGATATATTGAAAAAAATCGATTTTCATTTTGTAACTTTAAGGGACTGTAACTTTTTTTATGAGCACATTTGAACTAAGGTAAGTTAGGTTCAATCGAACTATTTTGACCCCAAAATGTGTGGTATAATTTATGACCAATCTTTTCGGGACACCCTGTATAATAATATGTGTTTGAAATTAAAAACATTTGAACTGCAAATATTTAAATTTATATTTTTTTAAATTCTCGGAGGGGGCCATGGCCCCCATGGCCCCCTCCCTGGATCCGCCCTTGTCGTGTAGCAGCTCATTATAAAAGATGGCAATCAGATCATAAAAAGAAGTCTGCTGAACCATTTACATTTATCTAGTGTAAAAAAGATGTTCAGTTAAGGTCACTAAAAGATATTAGTTGTACTTTGATAAAATGTGCTATAAATAATGTTAATAAAAAAAGATACCTGCTGAACCATATTCTGTATTTTTAAAATATAATAAACAGTTTTCGGCTATGAACTTTGTTATTTCGTAACATCATTACAGTTTTGCTCGTAACTTACTGGAACGTAGGGGCAAACAATCGCTTGTTCTACGCTATCAAAAATATATCTTGAATCAACATAAAATTTAGGCCATCCGCACACACAGCTACTAAAAAGAAACCAGTTGGTAACTTTAGTTACCAATCAGTTACTTAGTAGTCACTGCCCATGTATTTTAATGAGTGTCCGCACACAGCGCTACTAGTTAGCAACCGGTCTATATAATAATGCGGGAGTGATCAGTCGACAGCGACCTGGACATGCAGGTAGCTTGAGGACTAGTTTTCCTGGGGACCGCTTGGGAATATAAAATTAGTGTAAGAAGTGGAAAACATCCGTGACTATATAAACTTAATTAACTAGTTTTGATGGGAAATAAGCCACAATTTTACAAAAAAAATTATTTTATTATTCAATATTATTAATGTCGCTATTAGGATTGAAAACTTTACCTTACCTTTAGATTTTATTAACGTTTCGACGTCCAAATCGGATGCCGTTGTCAAACTACAAAAAATATTAATGTTGTAATATTAAAATTAAACAAAAATGTTGTTGCTTAGTAAAACATTCTTCTAATAATTTATTTAATCTGACTCATTTATATCGCCAATTCAGACATATACATTTTAAAGTAGAAGACTTTAAAAGGATATTGCCAATATTAAGGTATGAGTTGCGTTTCTGGGACGACTTTACTGAAAGATAGTTCATTAGATTACATGAAATCAACCCCAACTCAAGAATACCCGTCACAAAAAGAGCATAACATGTGATCTGTGTTTAAAAATACAACTACGACATGCAACGGTGACAATAAATAATAGCAATATCATTTTAAAGTCTTCTACGTTAAAACGTATAATATATGTCTGAATTGCCGATATAAATGAGTCAGATTAAATAAATTATTAGAAGAATCTTCTACTAAGCAACAACATTTTTGTTTAATTCATCATTTTTTTAATATTTTGACAACGGCATCCGATTTGGAAGTCGAAACGTTAACAAAATATTTTTTTAGTAAAATTGTGGATTATTTCCCATCAAAAACAAGTTACTTCCAAAAATTTCACAAGAAAATAGCTTCAGAACAACATATATAAACTTAAACACCGCCTAACAAAGCTACTTAGTACAAAGTACAGTCAAGAAATGACTTGTTAGAAGAAGTTTCTAACATAAGGATAATTATAATTTCTACTTGTATGTTTTTAATAAAAATTCGTCGCATCTTGCCGACTATTTCAAAAAGAACACCCTTTGTAGCTTCCAACCTGACTAATTCCCAGAAAACATTTGCTTGTCCCGTGGCATCCCATTTTAGCGGGCGATACAAGGACCCATGCACTACGAAAACAATTCGAGTTTAAGATACATCCGGTTCCCAGGGTTTGGATCGAAATTAAGAACAATTCTTTCAACTTGACAATGTGTGAAGCTGTCTTGCTGTCGGATTTATGTATCCTTAAACCAATAAGGGCCTTTGTCGTTACTGGACAAAATTAAATCTTCTGTTTATTTCTGAACGTAAATTAGACACGCATAGGACATTGATAAATGATTTCCACTTCTTTTTGGGGACCCAAAGGAAAAACGAATCCTTATGCCTGAGTCGTTTTGAGTCTCTCGTCTCTCAAGCTCAAGCACTTATTCGTCAACCACCGAGCTAATCGGTCGAGTCTCTCGCTCAACTCTGAAAGTATTCACGTCTCGCATTTTCCTATCACATTACACGGTTTTTCACGCGAATTTTCTCTCACTCATTATTAATCACATGTTTCACTCTTAAATCGCGGTTCACTTTACTGTCAATTGTACATAGCAAATTTATGTATGTTTATTGTTGTAGTAAACACAATAATAAATATTTTGTACGATACTTGTAAATAACAGTGATTGTGTTAAATAATAGTATATTGTGCAACAAGTGCAGAAAGGTACTAATTTCTCACGAGTTTGAAAAGTTGCGGTACGAGCGCAAGCGAGTGCCGCAATTCAAACGAGTGAGAAATTACCTTTCTGCACGTGTTTCACACTATACTTTTTCTACAAGCACAGTTTTTCCTAAAAATAAAAATCACAATTTCCAAACGACGATTAATTATAATAGGTACCTATGTGATAAATTTTAAACTGTATTTAATTAATACCTACTAATCAATTTAAATTCCTTATACCTAAATAAATTGCACAGAAATCAGTTAAAAAATTAATGCACTGCCTTAATTTGTTTAAATTTAAACAATTATTACACATTATTGACATTATATTTATCCGAGTTACGGATTTACACAAAACCTACTTCATTCGACGTCTCTTGCACCACAGGTTGCTAAATCCTTATTGGTTATTTGAGAATTATAAAATGTTTAATAAGAATAAAATTGTAAAATAAAACAGTTGTAACATCCATAATTTAGTTTCTATGCTATAGTTAAATATAATAATTGTCTTATAGGTTATATATTTGTCTAAAGTTTAACCACGGATGTAAACAGAATATAACGTTACTCAGAATGCGGTAGTCCACGGATGTAAACAGAATATAACGTTACTCAGAATGAGGTAGTCAACTGTGCAGAAAAGAACTTTGCGGCACAGAAACGTCACTTTGCGGCACAGAAACGTCACTTTTCTGCACACTAATGTCAAATATCTTATACTGTGAGAAAATATCAAGTTTGCTAACATAAAACCGTGCAGAAAAGTGCACTTTGAATAGTGGTTGTAGAAAAACTAATTATCCCACACGTATTTTAATCATTTCAACACCGATTTACACCTTGCTTCGACTCGACAAAGAATATCAGAGTCCAATTATATCAACCACTAAAGAAGCTGGTTCCCCTCTTGTGTGAAGGACAGGAGATATTTACCAGGTCCTTTTACCACAGGTGAAGCGTCCTACACATAATTTGGTACCCCTGGTGGGACGATTCAAAGGATCGTCTGCATACCCAGAAGCAAGGCTCGCGGTGTTGAAATTGAATCGAATCGTTATCGGCTGTTCCGGTGATCGTATTACCTCTACTTGGACCGTTGCTGTCCCGCTGACCGCCTCCACCTTGGACCGTTGCTGTCCCGCTGATCGACTCCACCTTGGACCATTGCTGTCCCGCTGACCGTCTCCACCTTGGACCGTTGCTGTCCTGCTGATCGCCTCCACCTTGGACCGTTGCTGTCCCGCTGACCGCCTCCACCTTGGACCGTTGCTGTCCCGCTGATAGCTTCCAACTTGGACCGTTGCTGTCCCGCTGGCCGCCTCCACCTTTGGACCGTTGCTGTCCCGCTGATCGCCTCCACCTTAGACCGTCGCTGTCCCGCTGACTGCCTCCACCTTGGACCTTTGCTGTCCCACTGATCGCCTCCACCTTGGACCGTTGCTGTCCCGCTGACCGCCTCCACCTTGGACCGTTTGCTGTCCCGCTGACTGCCTCCAACTTGGACCGTTGCTGTCCCGCTGATCGCCTCCACCTCGGCCTGGTGCTGCTCTCGCTGCCCGCTGCCCGCCGCCACGTTGACACCGTCCCATTCTTCAAGAACAACGCTTTCTTGACGCATACTAAGGTAACATCGCAATAATAAAAAACTTTATGTACTTCTATTTTATTTCCTTAAATATTACTCCACATATTGTCATTCACTCAATAAGTTTGTGTACGCATGTGTTTTTAAAGGACAATTTATTTGTTTACTCTTTATTTTTTATATATATCTGCTCATCTCTTTTTTAAATATTTTGCATAATTTTTATTTCTTTTTACACTACATACTCACTCTATTTTCAACCACGATCTCTCTTTGTGTACCGTTAAAATCACAATATTTACAGATTGTCCCTGGACAATCAATATTTTAATTTTTTAAATTTTATATACAGAAATTTTTATGTACAGAAAAGACGAGAAAATTTCGGATCATACACGATACATGTATTTGGGCTCAACTCTGCTCTAGGTTGTTGACCAACAAAAGGTTTTCAAATAATTATATTATAATTCATCATACAATAGTTCATCGGGCTACTGGATTCTGAACTCATTCAAAAACAAGTCAAAATTTAACTCCACCCAAATAGTTGCTACGGCTCCGCCCATCACGTATAAAAATTGAAAGCCGCACCTGTGGCGAAAACTAGACTAACCTTTAACCTGACTAACCTGTCAAAACTGCTTTTGCATGTCCGCACAGCCCAAGGATTATACCCGAACCGACTACAAGCAAAAGCGAATTGCATATCCTAGCTTTCTACGCATACGCGGTACGAATGGACTACGTATTATGGATATGTACTTAAAACATATAATTTCACCTAAAATACATCAAAGTTTTAATAATTTTTTCTACAATCACTTGATAAAGAAGACTTTTTCGCTTGTCAATGGCAACGAAAAGTTGACGTTTAGTGAGTACCGTGAATTTATCTAGTGCGTTAAAGTTTGAAAAACGCGCGTCGTCCGTAGCAACCATACCACCATACAATACAAACAAATTGAAAATTCATAGTACTCATAAAGGCGCGTCGTCAGTAGCAACCATAAATCCATACAATACAAACAAATTGAATATTCAAACTCATAAAGTTAATGATTTAAAAATAGTTTCATTTTATTAAATGATTGTAAAAAAAATGTTGCAGGTACATATGTACTACAAGCATAAAGTGGCATTATTGCTTTCGAGAAATTAACGCGCTCCGCTACACGTCGCGTGGTAACTATTACTCTCAAGCAATAATGTAGCACTTTTCGCTCTTAATACATAAATAATTATTACCTATAGGGTGTCCCAAAAGTAACGGAACGGTCGAAACTTGCGGCGAAATAAACATCGTATCGAAAAACTGAAAAATACGTGTTGAATAATTTTCAAAAATAGGTATATCCAATGACAGTAAACACGACCCCCACTCCACCTCCTAGAGGTGGTCCTTTAAAATCTTAAATGGAAACCCCCAGTTTTTATTGCAGATTTGAATTTCTTACATAAAAGTAAGTAACTTTTATTCGAGACATTTTTTTGAACTGTGGATAGGTGGCGCTATAATTGGAAAAAACAATTTATCCTGATACCATAGGTAAAATATAGAAATTGGTCTAATATCTCGAGAATTACACTTCCAAATGACAACTCAAATACACGTGTTTTATAATTTTCAAAAACTTATCGAATGAGACCAACCACGATCCCCCACTCCACACCCTGGAGGTGGGGTGGGGGTAACTCTAAAATCTAAAATAGGAACCCCCATTTTTATTCCAACTTTGGATTCCTCAGGAAACAATAAGTAACATTTATTCGAAACATTTTTTAGAATTGTTGGTAAATGGCGCTAATAAATCGTATTTTTATAGCTCATCAATCAACAATTCTAAAAAATGTTTCGAATAAATGTTGCTTAGTTTTTCATGACGAATCCAACTCTGCAATAAAAACTGGGGGTTTCTTTAAGATTTTAAAGTTACCCTCACCCCACTTCTAGGGTGTGGAGTGGAGGATCGTGTTTAATGTCATTGGATAGATTTTTGAAAATGATTAAACACGTATTTTTCAGTTTTTAAATCCGATGTTTATTTCGCGAGATATTCGACCGTTGCGCTACTTTTGGGACACCCTGTATATAATCAGTCATAATCATTGCAGATAAGTACATAATTATACGAAACTTCGTAAAAAGTCATGTAATAGGTAAATTGAAATCTTTACCTTACCATTTATAAAAACAACTTTACATGAAATCTTGATCAATACTGACAACTAACATTTTATAAAAATATTCATTCATTCATTTTAGAGAAAAACTTTTAAATAGAAGATTGTAGTAAATTAAAACAGCCACAATTTGAGCTACGGTAAGTTTAATTTCGTTAATTTGTTGGTGCAAAACAGCCCGCGAAATGTCCAAAATGGCCTTTTTTATTCTTTAAGGTCTTAAAAGGCCTACTATTAAAAGTTTTTCTCTAAAACGAATGAATATTTTTATAAATTAAGTCGTCAGTATTAATCAATATTTCGTGTAAATGTAAATAATAAGTTGCTTTTATAAATGGTAAAAATTTCAATCTATTAACATGACTTTTTACGAAGTTTCATATAATTAGGTCTGTAAAGATCTGCGACGATTAGGTATGACTGAAGGATACCTAGATATGTATTAATTTATAGAATTATTAAAATTTTGATGTATTTTAGGTGAAATTACCTATATCTATGTTTTAAGTACATATCAATAAACTTATACTAATCCATTCTTACCGCGTATGCGTAGAAAGCAAGAGGTTATGCAATCGACTTGTGCTTGTATTCAGTTTGGTTATAATCCTTGGGGCTGTGCAGACATGCAAGTTTCGTTAGTTTTCTTTCTTCTAGTTCCTTTTCTAAACAGTCAGACGGTTACTTTGGGCAGTGTTGCCAATCGCATTTGTCTAGATAATATTTCTTCAAACAAGGCATAATAACGTTTAACCATAAAATATTTACAGGAAAGGAAATAGCTACAAATAACCATAAGTTTATTTTTGTTATTAGTCTGTTGTAGTAGATTGGTGGTTACACTGAAACATATAGGCAAATATCTGATTATTTTTACTAATTACAACTCTCAAACAGATCCGCAAATCGGATTATTATACGCCGCTTGGCAACATTGACTTTGGGCGGTGTTATGGGCTGTGGCCCTCTGAAAAGGAGACAGATAGTTGAACGATATTTTATACAATGTGTATTAACCTGGTATGGATATCTGTGTGTCGAAGTTTTATATTGGTCCACTATTTTAAATGCAGTTCAACTCAATGCAATATTCCGAAATTTTCTCGTTTATTCTGTATTTTAATTATGGACGCACTAAAGAGGGAGATTGGTACATGCAAATCATCATTTGAACGAAATGTAAACTGGATAAGCAATTTTCTCGAAAGTCAAACTGATACATTTGAACTTAGTCACAGAAGAACGCACTTAATTAATGCATTTAATAATTATAATGATATTTGTAATAAGATAGACACTCACAAAAATGCTGATATGCACACAGAAAATAGAGAAGAAGTTGAAAATAAACACTTCTCTGCTATGTCTCGAATTGACGGTAAATTGGCGCAATTCTCGAAAGTTAATTCTTCTCCTTCGGTACCTTCTCAGTACCAACACGGTAATCATGCTAACTTCAACGTACGCTTACCACCTGTTTCTGTTCCTATATATCATGGCGAGCCCAGTAAATGGGTCTCATTTTACCAATTGTTTTCCTCCATTATAAAGGATAATCAAACACTCACCAAAGCTCAAAAGCTAATTTATTTGAAATCTTCCCTCCGCGGAGAACCCTTAAATTTAATTGATTCGCTTGACGTAACTAACGAAAACTTTGATCTCGCTATTGACATACTCGAAAGGAAGTACGACAACTGTCTTGCTATTATCAATTCTCACATCAATCTTATCATAGATTTCCCTACACTCACAAGGAGCAATTATCGGTCACTAGTGATATTACAAACGATTTAAAAAGAAATATTGACTCCTTAAAGGCTCTACAAGTTCCCGTCGAATCGTGGGATTATCTCTTAATTAATTTAATAACAAGGAAGCTCGATTTTGCCACCAAACGATATTATGAGGAAAGAAGAGATAGAAATTACACTCCCACAATTGTCGAACTTTTTGAGATCCTCAATGAACGCTGCAACATTCTCGCAGACCTCACAAATATCCCTGAAACAAAAAGGGAAAAATCACATGCTAAATCTCACGCCACTGCTCTTCTCTTAAATATCTCTCCACCTCTCTCCTCTAGTAATCACATCAAATGCAAATACTGTAATAATTCAGCGCACAAGATATATTCATGTAGGCAATTTGCACGTCTATTACGCCAGATCATCCATTTCATAAGACCATATTTGGAATAGTTTCATATTTTTTTGCTAATTTTTTGCTAATTTATTACCACAAAAACAAATTTTTTGCTGCACCCCTAACCGAGAAACAATGGTTGATGTAGCGTAATATTACGTCACATCAACGATAGCCATATCTCGCGAACCTAAAGAGCTAGAAAATCGTACTACGCGGCATATTTTTTTGCTAATTTATTGCTGTCGATCTGCATATGCAACATACCCCAACACCACCCCTGCTTCCCTTACAGCTAAACAACACCCCCAAAAAACAACGAAAAATCTTGAAAAATGATTTTTGTGATATAGTTGACGGTTGATATTTAATTGCTAATTTTTTTGCTCCACCCCTAACCGAGAAACAATGGTTGATGTAGCGTAATATTACGTCACATCAACGATAGCCATATCTCGCGAACCTAAAGAGCTAGAAAATCGTACGACGCGGCTTATTTTTTTGCTAATTTATTGCTGTCGATCTGAATATGCAACATACCCCAAAACCACCCCTGCTTCCCTTACAGCTAAACAACACCCCCAAAAAACAACGAAAAATCTTGAAAAATGATTTTTGTGATATAGTTGACGATTGATATTTAATTGCTTATTTTTTGCTGTCATTAGCCGTAAAAAACAATTTTTTTGCTCCACCCCTAACTGAGAAACAATGGTTGATGTAGCTTAATATTATGTCACATCATCGATAGCCATATCTCGCGAACCTAAATAGCTAGAAAATCGTACGACACGGCATATTTTTTTGCTAATTTATTGCTATCTGAATATGCAACATACCCCAAAACCACCCCTGCTTCCCTTACAGCTAAACAACACCCCCAAAAAACAACGAAAAATCTTGAAAAATGATTTTTGTGATATAGTTGACGGTTGAGATTTAATTGCTAATTTTTTACTGTCATTAGCCGTAAAAAACAATTTTTTTGCTCCACCCCTAACCGAGAAACAATGGTTGATGTAGCGTAATATTACGTCACATCAACGATAGCCATATCTCGCGAACCTAAAGAGCTAGAAAATCGTACGACGCGGCATATTTTTTTGCTAATTTATTGCTGTCGATCTGAATATGCAACATACACCAAAACCACCCCTGCTTCCCTCGAACATTGATAAATGCTCAAAAATTTTTTAACAACTTTCTCAAGTTTGTTGCTTACAGGCAACAGACCTCCGCCTACAGCGTCGGTCTGTTTCCAAGCAACAAGCTTTCGAAATCTGTTATAAAATTTTTTCGAACAATAGGGAACTTGCACAATTTTTTTTATTACATAATAATGTTCAGTTTTGTTTAAAAATGAGATTTCCAAAATTTCACGCTTCAAAAACTCGTAATAACTTAGAAATACATATTTAAAGTCTTCAGCGGTATAAAATAGTTCAAACGGCACGTGACGTCACATAGTTTTGCATTAGTTTTTATTATGGTTATATTTCGCTGTGTCTAGGTACACGCTAACGTGTACGCCAATAAAAAAAGTTAGGTATGAAAAAAATACACGCGAATTAAACTTCATCAAGCCAGTGACGTCATTATTTAGCGTGCGCAGTGACTGTATATTTTGGTACAAGATATTTTGATATGTTTAGTGTTTGTTTGATAGAAAAATATTTGTTAAAGGAAGGGAAGCAGAACTATTCAGATAGCCAGTGACGTCATTATTTAGCGTGCGCAGTGACTGTATATTTTGGTACAAGATATTTTGATATGTTTAGTGTTTGTTTGATATAAAAATATTTGTTAAAGGAAGGGAAGCAGAACTATTCAGATGTTTTAAACTTAATTGTAATAAATCAATGTATATATAAAAGTATATATTTAGGTTAGCAAAATAAATATATGTATTCAGTTGACATAACACGTACAAAATATTGTTAAAATAATTTTTATACGTAAGTTAATTATTATAATCAACTATTCTAAATGGGAAATAATTTGGGAAATACGTTTTGGGGTATGTTGCATATTCAGATCGACAGCAATAAATTAGCAAAAAAATATGCCGCGTCGTACGATTTTCTAGCTCTTTAGGTTCGCGAGATATGGCTATCGATGATGTGACATAATATTAAGATACTTCAACCATTGTTTCTCAGTTAGGGGTGGAGCAAAAAAATTGTTTTTTGCTGCTAATGACAGCAAAAAATTAGCAATTAAATATCAACCGTCAACTATATCACAAAAATCATTTTTCAAGATTTTTCGTTGTTTTTTGGGGTGTTGTTTAGCTGTAAGGGAAGCAGGGGTGGTGTTGGGGTATGTTGCATATGCAGATCGACAGAAATAAATTAGCAAAAAAATATGCCGCGTAGTACGATTTTCTAGCTCTTTGGGTTCGCGAGATATGGCTATCGTTGATGTGACGTAATATTAAGCTACATCAACCATTGTTTCTCGGTTAGGGGTGGAGCAAAAAAATTGTTTTTTGCGGCTAATGACAGCAAAAAATTAGCAATTAAATATCAACCGTCAACTATATCACAAAAATCATTTTTCAAGATTTTTCGTTGTTTTTTGGGGGTGTTGTTTAGCTGTAAGGGAAGCAGGGGTGGTTTTGGGGTATGTTGCATATTCAGATAGCAATAAATTAGCAAAAAAATATGCCGCGTCGTACGATTTTCTAGCTATTTAGGTTCGCGAGATATGGCTATCGATGATGTGACATAATATTAAGCTACATCAACCATTGTTTCTCGGTTAGGGGTGGAGCAAAAAAATTGATTTTGCGGCTAATGACAGCAAAAAATTAGCAATTAAATATCAACCGTCAACTATATCACAAAAATCATTTTTCAAGATTTTTCGTTGTTTTTTGAGGGTGTTGTTTAGCTGTAAGGGAAGCAGGGGTGGTTTTGGGGTATGTTGCATATGCAGATCGACAGCAATAAATTAGCAAAAAAATATGCCGCGTAGTACGATTTTCTAGCTCTTTAGGTTCGCGAGATATGGCTATCGTTGATGTGACGTAATATTAAGCTACATCAACCATTGTTTCTCAGTTAGGGGTGAAGCAAAAAAATTGTTTTTTGCGGCTAATGACAGCAAAAAATTAGCAATTAAATATCAACTGTCAACTATATCACAAAAATCATTTTTCAAGATTTTTCGTTGTTTTTTGGGTGTTGTTTAGCTGTAAGGGAAGCAGGGGTGGTTTTGGGGTATGTTGCATATTCAGATCGACAGCAATAAATTAGCAAAAAAATATGCCGCGTCGTACGATTTTCGAGCTCTTTAGGTTCGCGAGATATGGCTATCGTTGATGTGACGTAATATTACGCTACATCAACCATTGTTTCTCGGTTAGGGGTGGAGCAAAAAAATTGTTTTTTGCGGCTAATGGCAGCAAAAAATTAGCAATTAAATATCAACCGTCAACTATATCACAAAAATCATTTTTCAAGATTTTTCTTTGTTTTTTGGGGGTGTTGTTTAGCTGTAAGGGAAGCAGGGGTGGTGTTGGGGTATGTTGCATATGCAGATCGACAGCAATAAATTAGCAAAAAAATATGCCGCGTAGTACGATTTTCTAGCTCTTTAGGTTCGCGAGATATGGCTATCGTTGATGTGACGTAATATTACGCTACATCAACCATTGTTTCTCGGTTAGGGGTGGAGCAAAAAATTTGTTTTTGTGGTAATAAATTAGCAAAAAATTAGCAAAAAAATATGAAACTATTCCAAATATGGACTTATGAAATGGATGATCTGGCGTAATAGACGTGCAATTTGCTGCCCTCTCTCACTCAGAAAAATATAATTTTTTAAAATCGCGACACATGTCTCGGTACAAAGCACGCTCATGCTCAGTGTATTTCTCGCGGTTGTTTTATTTGTTCTAAAAACCATCACACCCTTCTGCACCAAAACTCGTATGCAGAAAACACTAAACGTACTCGTTCTTCTCACGCTTCTCACCCCGAAGATAATCGCAATGCAAGCACACATGTAAATTCTGCTAGATTTACGCCCTATGCACAAACCGCTCAACAGAATAGTAACAGAAATACACGTTATAATGCTTCTCGTTTAAATAATGATGCAAATTCGCAAGCACAAGTTGCTGATGCTCGCAGTCTCTCACACCGCACCACAAATGCCATAAATTCCACTAACTCACTCCACGCAAATATTGCTCAGCCATCTTCTTTTAATGACTCTCAAGAAGATGAATGTAACCCTAACGTAACTCTAACCGTTACAAATAAACCTTTTACACACTCTTCGACTCTTTTACCCACCGCTCAAGTAATTTTAATTGACAAATCTGGAAATGCCATATTTGCTAAGGCAATACTTGACTCTGGTAGTCAAAATTTTTTTATAACAGAAAATCTCGCTAATAAAATTAATCCCGAAATTTCTCGCAATGAACTACAAGTTTGTGGCATTGCCCAAAGTTCTCTCACTTCGAAATCAATGGCAAAAATCATGCTTTTACACATCTGGTTTCGAACGTAATGTCAATTTAAACTGTGCAATAATTCCAAAGATTTCTTGCCAGCTACCGCAATTGAATATCAACCCTGATTTTCTTAAAATTCCAAAAGATCTCAGCCTGGCTGATAAATATTTTTATATGGAATCAAATATTGAAATTTTGATAGGAGCAGATGCTTACTACGAAATCCTCTTACCGGGTATCGTAAAATTAGGAAAAAATCTATCCACACTCTTCAATACAATATTTGGATGGGTAATCGCTGGTAATATTTCAAACGCAGCCCATTCTAAAGTACAATACATTTCTTTATTTTCTCGCTCTACAAATTTGTATTTTAACGAAATCAATTTAACCCATAAAACACCATACGAGCATACACGAAAATATTACCGCTAGCATTGTATAACTAGACAATGCCTCTATCTACTCAAGTAAATACCCAAGTCACTAGTAATGTTGATTATAGTTACTTTCGAGTATTCGTTACAAATCGTTACTTTTGTATAAAGTAATCATTTACAGTATTCGTTACTTTGATTACTATGATTACTTTTGCTACTTTTGTATTTGAGTACCGGTAATCATATCGAGAATCGTATTTCTCAGTAGGTAGGTATTTTGTATAGGTATTCCGTTATAACAAGTAATCATTTACAGCATTCGTTACTTTGATTACTATTACTTTTGTTACTTTTGTATTTGAGTACCGGTAATCATATCGAAAATCGTATTTCTCAGTAGGTTACTTGTAGATACAATAGTCGTTACTCGCTCTGATACGATTAGTACGAAGTAATCAGAGTAATCAAAGTAGATACAGTAGTCGTTACTCGCTCTGATACGATTGGTACGAAGTAATCAGAGTAATCAAAGTAATCAAAGTAGATACAATAGTCGGTACTCGCTCTAATACGATTGGTACGAAGTAATCAGAGTAATCAAAGTAGATACAACAGTCGTTACTCGTTCTAATACGATTGGTACGAAGTAATCAGAGTAATCAAAGTAGATACAATAGTCGTTACTCGCTCTGATACGATTGGTACGAAGTAATCAGAGTAATCAAAGTAGATACAATAGTCATTACTCGCTCTAATACGATTGGTACGAAGTAATCAGAGTAATCAAAGTAACGATTTGCCTCTCTGTATAGTAATCGTTACTTTCGGTCTTCGTAAGTAACGAGTACTTTGTAACGAATAGTAACTTTTTCAACATCACTACAAGTCACCCGCACTTTCACTTGTTGACAATAAATTTGAAAAATAAACACCACAACAGTTCACTCAGGGCAAAACGCCTTTAATTTATGACACATTTACAGTTACCCTCGACCTTAGACAAGGAAAGAGAGAGGACGAGTAATCTTTGACCAAAAGTGAAGCCAAACTGACACCAGAGATTTTGATCATCGACGTATCTTTGGGGTATTGTTATGCATTGAGTATTTAAAATAAAAACATGAAATGTATTTAAAATGAAGAATTTGTGTACGGTAAATGTTTTATTAAGTTGCTCATATTACGTACATATGTTTCAATACATACATATGTTTTTATTACGAATTTTAGATGATGATTTACTTTATTTTTTATGAAATTTTAACCTTCAACGAACACCCACCACTGGCTACCTATTGTTGTTTTTGACGTGGCCGCCATGTTTCTGGTGACAAACAAACCAAAAACTGGCTTCACTTTTGGAACGTGTGTTTTAAGTGAGTGTTACCCGTCCTCTCTTTTTTCCTTGTCTAAGCCCTCGACAACTGATTTGTAAATTTAGGTCAAAACCCTTTTGTACAAAATAGTATATACACAAAGAAAAATGAAAAAAAAATAATTTTTGTTTATTATTGTAAAGAATTATCTCTTGATTTTTCGCAATTTATTTGTAAATATAATGTTTAAATAATTCACAACTGAAGATAAAGTTTCCCATGATCTCTTCTTCTCTCAAGTAAATTTACTGAAAAACGCACTCTCACTTCTCTCTCTCTCTCCCTCCCTTTCTCTCTCTCTCTCTCTCTCTTTCTTTCTCTCTCTCTCTCCCGCCCCTCTCTCTCTCTCTCGCTCTCTTTCTCTTTCTATCTCTCTCTATCGCTCTTTCGCCCGCTCTCTGCCTGTTCTAAACATTTATTTTCTTCCTCTGGCGCGGGGGGCAATTATGTTAGAAGAAGTTTCTAACATAAGGATAATTATAATTTCTACTTGTATGTTTTTAATAAAAATTCGTCGTAGCTTGCCGACTATTTCAAAAAGAACACCCTTTGTAGCTTCCAACCTGACTAATTCCCAGAAAACATTTGCTTGTCCCGTGGCATCCCATTTTAGCGGGCGATACAAGGACCCATGCACTATGAAAACAATTCGAGTTTAAGATACATCCGGTTCCCAGGGTTTGGATCGAAATTAAGGACAATTCTTTCAACTTGGCAATGTGTGAAGCTGTCTTGCTGTCGGATTTATGTATCCTTAAACCAATAAGGGCCTTTGTCGTTACTGGACAAAATTAAATCTTCTGTTTATTTTTGAACGTAAATTAGACACGCATAGGACATTGATAAATGATTTCCACTTCTTTTTGGGGACCCAAAGGAAAAACGAATCCATATGCCTGAGTCGTTTTGAGTCTCTCGTCTCTCAAGCTCAAGCACTTATTCGCCAACCACCGAGCTAATCGGTCGAGTCTCTCGCTCAACTCTGAAAGTATTCACGTCTCGCATTTTCCTATCACATTACACGGTTTTTCACGCGAATTTTCTCTCACTCGTTATTAATCACATGTTTCACTCTTAAATCGCGGTTCACTTTACTGTCAATTGTACATAGCAAATGTATGTATGTTTTTTGTTGTAGTAAACACAATAATAAATATTTTGTACGATACTTGTAAATACCAGTGATTGTGTTAAATAAACTAATTATCCCACACATATTTTAATCATTTCAACACCGATTTACACCTTGCTTCGACTCGACAAAGAATATCACAGTCCAATTATATCAACCACTAAAGAAGCTGGTTCCCCTCTCGTGTGAAGGACAGGAGATATTCACCAGGTCCTTTTACCACAGGTGAAGCGTCCTACACATGACTCGTTTTATTAATTTTCAGTAGCGTAGTGTGTAGATCAAAAAACGAAAACTGCAATATTTGGGACACATTACAAGAGGCGAAAGATATGAACTGCTTCGAATAATTATGCAGGGGAAGATAGCAGGAAAAAGGTCCATAGGAAGAAGACGAAACTCCTGGCTAAAGAATCTACGGGAATGGTATAGCTGTAGTAACAACTGTTTCGGTCAGCAGTTTCGAAAATACGTATAGCCTTGATGATCGCCAACCTTCGGAACGAAGATGGCACTTGAAGAAGGAGCGTAGTGTTCGAGCCATCACAGTTGATGACCAGTTGATAATTCTAGCTACCAACTAGTTTAGTTTCTTTTTAGTAGCTATGTGTGCGAAAGGCCTTACATGTTTGATTCCTCTAAGGAAATTTGGTGGTTGTAGGCCTTTTGGGGATGGTGTCCACGATAAAACACCAACGAGGCATGTGTTGTACCTCATGGGTGCCTTGGAAATCAACACGAACAACATTTTCTTTGCTTCTAATTATTCATGAAAAATCGACACGCAGCTTGGAGCTATGTTAGATTTTTTTTACAACGATGTATCACATGTTTCGTCAAATTAAGCTATCCAAATAAAATAACGTTAAGCTCTTTATGACGTGCCATTATATTAGCTACTTCCTTACGATGATACTGTTAGATCTTTAAATTTTTACAACGCTGTATCACATGTTTCGCCAAATTAAGCTATTTAAATACCGGGTGTACACTTATATTTTCCCCCATTTTAACTGCATATAACTTCTAAACGGCTCAAGATAGAAATATGCGGTTTTCGCTGAAATGTTTTATTTTAGTAAAGTTTTGTCTGAATTGATTGAATTTTTTTATATCGCTTTCAAATACGAAAAAAAATGGCGGATTTTTGAAAAAAACGTTGTTGACTTTTTTTTAATGGAACACCCAGTATATTTTTTTGTAAATTCAAAGAAAGGTCATTCACCTATCCAGCGATATAAAGTTTTTCAAAATCGGTTGTCAAATCACTGAGTAATTAATTTTTAAAATGAGAGGTGCAATATATCATATAGGTACCTAAATAACATAACTAAGCAAATTGATATTATGTTATGTGATTTCCACAACAGTAATTTGACAACCGATTTTAAAAATTTTTATATAGCTGGATAGGTAAATGAACGTTTTTTCAAGTTTTTAGGCAAATGACCATTTTCTATATCGCTTTTAAATACAAAATGGCGGAATTTTGAAAAAAAAACGTTGTTGACTTTTTTTATTAAAACACCAAGTATATTTTTTCGTAACTTGAAAAAATGGTCACTTACCTATCCAGTGATATAAAAATTTTTAAAATCGGTTATCAAATGGCTAAGCAATTAATTTTTAAAATTAGAGATGCAATGTGGAAATCACGTAACATAATATCAATTTGCTTATAATGTTATTTAGGTATGTAATATCCACGTTGCACCTCTCATTTTAAAAATTAATTACTCAGTGATTTGACAACCGATTTTGAAAAATTTTTATATCGCTGGATAGGCGAATGACCTTTCTTTCAATTTACAAAAAAAAGGCGTTGTTTCTTAGATAGCACTAATGATCCTGATGTCCCTCATATCTAAGTTTTTCTTTTCAAGTAATTCGATAAGGCGGTTATGTCTGACCTTATCGAAGGCTTTGTTGTAATCCAAGAGACACATATATTACTGGCTGATTAACATCCATGCACCTTTGCACAAGTACATTTACAGCGAACAGGGCTTCCCTCGTTCCCATTGCATTTCTAAATCCAAATTGCGTGTCGCTTATGTCCTGCTCAAGTTAGTTATGTATTCTCCGGTGTATAATTTTTAAAAATATTTTGAGTGTATGACTCATTAATATTATCTGGTGGTCTTGGCATTCTTTTGCGTTTGGTTTTTTTGGCAGTGTTATGAACGTTGACAGCAGCCAATCTCTGGGGATGATTCCTGTACTGTATATTGTATTAAATAAGTCGACCAATATTCCAATTTGCTGTTCTTCTATTAACCGTATTATGTCTACAGGAATTTGGTCAGGACCTGTTGCCTTGTTGTTCTTTGTTCGCTTTATCGCCTCTAATACCTTATGTTCTGTTATGTCTGGGCCGTTGTCGAACTTTTCCTGCTCTAGTACTATCTCAGTCCGTTCGTCTTTAAATAGCTCTTGAATATATTCCTGCCATCTTTTAAGCCTTTCACCGACGTCTATAATTATTTTGCCGTTTTTATCCAGCAGTATGTTTGATTTTTTCTTAATATTTGTGCCTGTTATTTCTCTAATTTTCTTATGAAGGTTTAAGTTATCATGTTTCTCTACCAACTGTTCAATCTCTGCGCATCTGTCACTATACCATCTTTCCTTTGCCTCTCTGATCTTTCTCCTTATTTCTGTGTGTATAATATTATACATGTTTTTGTCTTTGGTTTTATAAGATCGCCTTGCTTCCATGAGATCTAGAATCTCCTCGGTCATCCATTCATTTTTATTCTTAATTAGTTTAGGTGTTAGTGTTGTCTCACATGTGCGGATAAGAGCATCTTTTAACATGTGCCATTTCCTGTTCGCATCTTCAGTAGGAATAATTTCTATTTTGGTGAGCTCTTCTTTAATTTTTAGTTTGGCTTGCTCTTTTGTTGATGGATCTCTCAAACGAGATACTTGTATCGTCTCTAGTTTAGTTTTAACAACAGGCTTCTTTAGATTAATTCTAAACCTTCCTACAACTGGGTTGTGATCTGATCTCACATCAGCTCCAGGGTATGATTTTACTGATTTTATGGAATTTCGGTATCGTTTGCAGATGAGAAGGTAGTCAATTTGGTTTCTGATGACGTTATGTTGGTTGTCTGCTGGTGATTTCCATGTATAGAGTCTCCTGGTCGGCAGATCATAATAAGTATTCGTGACAATAAAATCGGTCTCTTGGCAGAATTGAGCCAATCTTTCTCCTCTCTCGTTACGAGTGCCCAGTCCAAAGTTTCCAATAAAATCACCTTGATTTCCTCTACCGATTTTTGCATTTAGATTTCCCATTACTATTGTAACGTCTCTAGACTTGGTTACTTCTAAAGCTTGTTGTAATTCGTTATAAAACTGTTCGAGTTCTTCATCCGATTTATCTGCTGTGGGAGCATATACTTGAATTATATTGACTCTAGACTGGGCTGTTTTGAGTGTTACCATCATAACTCTATCCCAGATGGGTAAGAAGCCAGTTACAAATTTCTGGATGGTTTTATCAACTAATATCGCTACTCCGTTCCAGTTATTTGGGTCATTGTCATTACCAGAGTAGTATATCTTTGTTTGGCCTACTAATATGTCACCTGAATTGGGCCATCTGGTCTCACTTAGTCCTAATATTTTTATGCTAAGTCTTACCATTTCCTGAATGACATTATGGACTTTACCTGCTTGGTATATTGACTTAACATTCCACGTGCCTATCTTCATGCACTTTTTGTCGATTTTAGTCTTATTTTTGGACGAATTAGCCTTTATTAACGTTTATAATATAAGAATATTATTCTACCTACATAAACTCTAAACTGTATATAAATTTTATTTTTTATTTCTCACTATATATCTGACACATTTTAACGTTGAATATTTGAGGGTACTCTTTTTCAGAGTATAAAAAGGACGGTCTACTTTTATCCCGCGCGGATGCACGATATGTACCTTTACGAAGGGAATTGTACATAAACCTATAAGCTGATCGTGATCCATATCTGCAAAGTATGTTGTCAGCTTGGGTTAGTATATACAGTGCATTACGTATGTTTTATAAACATGATCAAAGGAAATTGTTGCCTGATGGCTATTGAAGAACCGTCTATGACCAACAAATATATTCTTATTCTTATATAAGACCTATGTTCAATATCAACCTATATCTGACACATTTTAACGTTGAATATTTGACGGTCCTCTTTTTCAGAGTATAAAAAGGACGGTCGACTTTTATCCCGCGCGGATGTACGCCTATGTACCTTTACGAAGGGAATTGTATATAAACCTATAAGCTGATCGTGATCCATATCTGCAAAGTATGTTGTCAGCTTGGGTTACTATATACAGTGCATTCCGTATGTTTTATAAACATGATCAGGGGAAATTGTTGTCTGATGGCTATTGAAGAACCGTCTATGACCTACACATATATTCATATTCTTATCGAAGACCTATGTTCAATATCAACGTAACTACCCAAATATAATATTACCTGACTTGTCGTAGATAACATATAGTGTGTAGCCCACAATACCATTTGTATTCGGTGATTTACATAAAAATGATACGTATACGCAGAATAATAGCGATGTATAGTAATGTTCGTTCAGTGGAGAGTATTACCCGAATTACCGTAGATGAAATATCGTAGGCAACTCGCAATACCCTCTGTATTCAGTAGTTTTCATAAAAATAATACGCATTTTCTGAAAAGACTTGTATATAAGATGTTTGTTGGTTTGGCAACAGCGTAAGAATGGTATATGTTCATTGTAAAGAACAGATGTATGATTGGAGGGAGATCCGTGTGCTATAGTACTCAATCAGAGAAGATTATATCGAGGATGTTTGTTGGTTTGGTCATACTATAAGAATGGTATATCGTTTTCGGCGACACCTTACGTGTGTCATTTATATATTGTTCCATGTACAGGCATAGTTAAAGGTTGTGGTCGGTAGGGGCATGATTAGGCGATTTGTTTGACAACACGAAGAACTGTAATAGACGAAATCTACTTCCTCATTACATTAATTTGGCACGTTAAAACAGGTCCAATATCAATGAAGATACGATATAGTGCTGTTTTGATAAAGTTATCATGTTTGTTTTTTGATATGCTCTAATGCCGTTTTGATAATGTATGCGTTTGTTTTTGTGTTAACCTATTCGTTACCCCCTCCTCTTTCCAACGAGCCTTCTTACGCGACGGTCAGACCAATAACAACCGAGATATGCCGAAATGCCGTTTTGGCACTGTCTTTGTGATTGCTTTTGTGTTAACGTATTCCTTAAGACCTCCTCTTTCCTACGAGCCGTCTTATGCCGCGATCCGACCACTAGAAACGGCGATACGATATAGCGCCCTTTTGGTAATATGTTTGCTTTTTGTGTTAGCATATTCCGTAAGCCCTCACCTTTCCAACGATACGGCCAATAGAAACGGAGATACGATATAGTGCCCTTTTGGCAATATCGTTGCGTTTGTTTTTAATGTTAACGTATTCGTTACCTCCTCCTCTTTCGTTTAACCTCTTACACATAGTAATCGGACCAATAACAACGGAGATGTGCTCTAATGCCGTTTTGGCAATGTATTTGCTTTTGTTTTTTGTGTTAATATATTCGTTACCCCCTCCCTTTTTCTATGATACCTCACACGTCACATTCCGACGAGCCTTCGCGCCTCCACCACAAAACGCTCAAAATATGGCCAGAATGGACCTTAGATTTTCTTATGGAGATTTACATGTAAAAAAGGGTCAAAGTGGGCCCGTACCCGTGTTGCCCTTTTACTGATGGTGTATGTTCAGAAAAGTAATGAATTAATAGTTACAGGGTGCAGGCACTTACATTGATAAATTTAAAATAAATTAATAAATTAACATAATCCAAAACACAAAACACATAGGATTTATCACAACTACACAGACGAGATAACAAATGGTTTAAAATTTGAAACAACAAATGGTTTAGAATTTTGGTAAGGAAGTTTCCTTACCAATTTTAAACCATTTGTTGTCTCGTCTGTGTAGTTGTGATAAATCCTATGTGTTTTGTGTTTTGTATTATGTTAATTTATTTATTTATTTTAAATTTTTCAATGTAAGTGCCTGCACCCTGTAATTATTAATTTATTACTTTTCTGAACATACACCATCATCCAATAGCTTAAACAACACCCCCTTTTCAGAGCACCTTTATTAATTTCCAGTTTTTAACCAATATTTTAACTTGACCTTCCCTTTATCTAATTAATTAATTTTCCTGTATTTCTCTACATTTAAAAGATTTTCTAGTGTCAGGCACTTACAGTGATACAAACTAACTGACATCCCTTAGTCCTTTGACTGGTAACAATACAATCTAACAATTGGTTCCTATTTGTCTTTTCCTTACTTCGACCTTTGCCCTCAGTTCAAAACACCTAAGAGCAAAGACCTCTACAATCGTACAAGTGCATACACAGAGTTAATTAACACTTAAGCTGCATTTACGAACAGTTCCATCCGAACGTTGTCTTTCTCATAACTAATACATCTATCTTTTGTTTCACATTACACATCTGCCTTCAAGATCCATTCCAATACAGTGTTTTGACCTACGAAGCATGTCCGCCTACCCATTCCTTCAGCTAGTTATCCTACTAGTAGTCCGTTCTTTAACGGTAAAATATTGCAAAACCTCGAAATTTTAAAGAACCGCTTGGATTGACATGGAATTTGGCATACACATAGCTGATAAGTTAAAGAAAAAAAGTGATATTGTGCCGATATGTGCTTTTGCCCTGGGGGTGGTTTTCACCCCCTCTTGAGGTTGAAAAAATATTCGTCCAAAGAAATTCAGGAAATGGATAAACTGGCTAATTTTAAGTAACTTTTGTTCTATAGAGTTTTTCCACTAAGTCAACACTTTTCGAGTTATTTGGCAGTGAATATGTTCATGTTTTCAACAAAATAACCACGCTTTTAGGCGGTTTCTCGCAAATAACTCAAATAGTAAGTATTTTGTCGAAAAAACATTCTTATCAAAAAGATAGCCTGTAAAAAATTTAAAAAAATTGTGTATATATCACGTCTCTACACCTAGTAGAAGCAGAGTTATAGCTAATGAAAAATAGGTTCATATTCGTCAAATTCCAAATGGAATACTTTAACGTGAAATAACCAAAAATGAAGCACATTTCGGGGAAAACTCATTACAACTTATTTAAAGTTTTTAAAAAAAGCTTCATTTTTGTTTTATAAAAAAAATTTCTAGCATCAAAATTAAACAAGTTACTCTCAAAATAAAGTTAGTCCCTTTTGGTTTTGGTAAAAAAATCGAGAAAATCACCCCCTAATTAGTATCTTAAATGAACTTAATCGTTCCGACTTGACAAGTTTCTTGATTCGTGTATATATTGGTTATATGATCTGTAAGTTTCATCGGTTCAAATTCCTTATTATTGAAAGGGCTGTAGTTAAAAGGGGTTGAACGAGTCACTGATCACGAATGTATGCAAATTTAGAAACACCAAATCTTAACCAATTTTTGTCTAACAGAAAAACAAAAAAATACATGATATTCAGAAAAGCAAATCTGACTTTTTTTGTTTTTCGAGATTTTTGGTATCTCTAACAATTTTTAAGTTATTTTGAAAAAAAGCATATTTTTCAAAATATAAATTTTTAAAAATTTTACTTTGAAACTAAATTTTTTCAAAAATAAGCACTTTGAATCGATGAAACTTACAGATCATATAAACACAACATAAGTAAAATAATTTGTGGAGCGGTAACGATTAATTTAATTTAAGTTGCTAATTAGGGGGTGGTCTTCCCGACTTTTTTTTTGCAAAAACAAAAGAGACCAACTTTATTTTGAGCGTAACTTGCTTAAATTTAATGCTAGAAACTTTTTGTAAAAAAAAAACAGGAATAAAGATTTTCTTAAACACTTTAAAAAAGTTATAATAGGTTTTCCCCAAAAAGTGCTTAATTTTTTGGATATTTCACGTCGAAATATTCTATTTGAAATTTGGTGAATATGAATATATTTTTCATTGGCTATAACTCTGGTTCTACGAGATCTAGAGACCTAACGCGTACACCATTTTTTTACGTTTTTATAGGCTATATTTTTCCTAAGAACGTTTTTTTCGACAAAATACTTACTTTTTGAGTTATTTGCGAAAAACCGTCTAAAAATGTGGTTATTTTGTTGAAAAATGAACATATTATTCACTCGCAAATAACTCGAAAAGTGTTGACTTGACGAAAAAGCTCTATAGAACAAAAGTTACTTAAAATTAGTCAGTTTACCCATTTCCGGACTTATTTTGGACATATATTTTTTCACCCCAAAGAAGGGGTGAAAGTCACCCCCAGGGCAAAAGCACACATCGGCACAATATCACTTTTTTTCTTTGACATGTAAGCTATACGTATGCCAAATTTCATGTCAATCCAAGCGGTTCTTTAAAATTTAGAGCAAAAACCGTGAAAGAATGGACTATAGCATAATCTGGACGTTTAAACATGCTACTGATGAACTTACAAATCATCCCTTTTAACAGCATGTAAGTTGATCAAAATTTAAAATTTAATTTTAATTTAACAAATAGTCATAAACCTCATGCATCTGTGTGCGTGTGCGTGCTTATGAGTACTTGTTTGCTGATATGTGTGCATACGTATGTATCTGTTTGTTGTTCTGAAATGTCAACATTTACATCCCTTTCAAAATTTTGGCTTTCTATTAGCATTTTGATACAACCAGACACTGTTCTAACTCTGGCTTTCTTTAATAATTGTAGCATTTAATAACTTGTAACGCCGACCTGAAGATAATCAATCTGTATATTGTAGAGATCGAAACCGGTCGTCGAAGTAAATTCATTGATTCAACTCATATATGCAACCCATTCAACACTATGTCTTCTCTTTATCTTGGTCCTCTCAAGATAATTATTTCTGTCTTATATACTGCTAATTTTAAATCATCGTCCTGATTGCTCTATTTACTTTATTATTTATACCCCAGTTCATATCATCTTCGACCAGTAAAGGCGCATTTAAATCAAAGCGAACACGAACGAACGAACGAATTCGTTCGTTAACTTTATTGTATTTGTACAGCGAATCGAGCACGACCGAACGAATTCGTTCGCATTCGCACATGTTCCAACCGATGTCGGTAAGTGAGCGAATCATCAAAGGAAATCGTTGTTCAATGTGGACAGTGGATAGACGGTAGCGAACGAATTCGTTTAGAAGTACTGATTTAATTTATTTAAAAACATTAGTTTGAGAGGGTTGTTTATTGTGTAGTTGTGAAAACATAATTTTGCAATATGGAATATGCCTATGAAACTCAAAATCGAAGCTATATAAAATATTAAACAGAAAAACTGATGCTTGTTTTAACATTTCTATAGGAATGGGTTGTGATGTCTCTGAACTAAAAAAATGAATTAGCTTCTGGCATCATTTAGACGAGAAAGACAAAAAGAGGGTTCGAAGTGGTTTGCTTTTAAAAGCCTAATGTTTTTATTGGATAAATTTCAACCCAGAAACACTAATGAGGTAACCAAATCAAATTAATTGCTAAAATTAATTAAAAGCAAATTTATTTTGATACACCAATTTTACAATTTATTATTTGAACATAATATAGTCATAATATCAAGAGCAAGTAACTTTTTCGAGGAAGAATTTTAAGAAAGCTGGTTCTTTATTACATGTTATTTTCTAAGCTCCCTCAAACAGCGTATAATACCTGCTACCTGCTATTTTTGTAAGCTATTATTGTATTAAAATTTACCCAGCAAGAAACACGAAAATAAACTTAAACACAATGTGTGACTGGCACTGGCCCATCAGCCCATCTTAAAAACATCTGCGGGCAATATGCACTCCGGATCATCAACGAATGCGAACGTTCGCTTCAATGTAAATGGCCCTACTTTGTAGCGAACGAATGACCAAGTGAACACCTACGAATTCGTTCCTTCGTTCGTTCGTTCGTGTTCGCTTTGATTTAAATGCGCCTTAAGGCTAGATCGTCCGCGTCCGCGTATGCAATCGCTCTCACTCCTCTCTTCTTGTGAATTTCTAGTACTCCGTTGTATAATATATTCCAAAGTAAGGATCCAGGCACTTGAATCTGATGGGATTGTCAGATGATGACCTGTGCAGATTCTGTCAACTGGAAGAAGAAACAGCAGAACACATTCTATGTCAGTGTGAAAATCTGGCAAATGTGAGGTTCTTTGTATTTGGAGAAGAAAATCGATCGGCAAATACCTACATGGAAGGTTCAGTCTCGAAGCTATTAGATTTTTTAAAAAGGGTCAGGCTGAATAATGTTATATAGGACTAGAGATACACAATAAATCTGAAAAGGTCGTAGTGAAATAGGCCAGAAGTCCATTTCTTTAAATTTATCTATCTAATATTTCGAGAACTACACTTCCAAGTGAAAAACCAAAAAAAATACGTGTTTAATATTTTTCAAAAACCTATCGAATAACACTAAAACGACCCCACTCCATGCATGGAGATGGGGTGGGGTAAATAGGAACCCCGTTTTTATTGCAGGTTTGGATTCTTCATGAAAAAATAAAGAGTATTTATTCGGGAAATTTTGTAGAATTGTTAATAGATGGCGCTGTAATTGGAAAAGTACTATTTATTAGCGCCATCTATCAACAAATCTAAAAACTGTCTCGAATAAATGTTACTTACTTTTTTATGAGGTATTCAAATCTGTAATATAAAATGTGGGTTCTTATTTAAGATATTAAACTTACCCCTCAAAGATTTTTGAAAAGAAGGTATTTTTCAGTTATTTGATGCGATGTATAGTTCTCGAGATACTCGACTGTCCCACTACTTTTGGGACACCCTATATAATTATTAATATAATTATCTATTTTTTTAATATAGCAAAAATCTACTTTTATGTAATATCGTCCAATAAACAAGATGGTTTAATTATTCTTTCGCTATTGTAGTTTTAAAGAAAATTTCGGAAAATCTCTATTTTACAATTTTTTCGGATTTCCCTGCATTCTTTCGCAAAAAAAACTTATATTGTTATGCAAAGTGATCCAATAAACACGATAGTTTAATTATTATTCCGCTAGCTATTGTAGTTTTCGAGAAAATTGGGGAAAATGTCTATTTTACGATTTTTCAGGATATCCCGGCAATTTCTCGCAAAAAACATCTATTTTTATGTATAGTCGCAGAATAAACACTATAGTTTAATTATTTTTCCGCTAGCTATTGTAGTTTTCGAGAAAATTGGGGAAAATCTCTATTTTCCAAGTTTCCGGGCATTTTCTCGCAAAAAACATATATTTTTATGTAAAATTGTCCAATAAACACAATGGTTTAATTATTTCTCCGCTAGCTATTGTAATTTTTGAGAAAATTGCGAAAAATCTCTAATGTACGTTTTTTCCGGATTTCCCGGCATTTTCTCGAAAAAAAAAACATCTATTTTCATGTAAAATCGTCCAATAAATATGATGGTTTAATTATGATTCCGCTACCTATTGTAGTTTTCGAGAAAATTGCGGAAAATCTCTATTTTACGATTTTTACGGATTTCCAGGCATTTTTTCGCAAAACTAATTTCAGATTCGGATTCCTGAGGGTCGAAAACATATTTGCAAAAGGTTTTCGTCTTCTTTGCCGATTTTGAGCAGTTGAGAATATTTCAGTGGACTAAGAACACAACTAAATTCTTAGCAGAAGCGACACGCGTTTAAAAAGCTAGAATCGGAACAAGTTGAAAGAAAGTGGTGCTGTCTACGATTAACTACAACGGATAGCAATTAATTCGAAATATTGAAAATATTTTTAAGAAATTTGAAATTAAATTTAAACAAAATTAAACATGTTACATTCATTGTAACAGAATGTAATAGATTAATAGAATGTCGTGGTTAGAAGTACCTGCAGGTTAAATTTAAAAGATATAGAATCATAATATTTCAATAGAATCAGAGGTAACTTAAGACGTACCTAACAATAAAAACGATACGTGATGCATAAAGAATAACATCATCTGCGTTTGATTTGGTACGAATCCTTTATAATTTTATCCAAGTATATGTATTCTTTTGACTTCTGGTATAAAGTTTACTTAATTTCTCCACTTATAAAGTTTTGTTTGTATACGGGTGTTGTATTAATAATTGTCCATATAGTAACTGGAGCAACCTTAGCACAAAATACGAAGATTTAACCTAAAACACTTAATTAAAATGTGGTTCGGTTCCTTACTGAGTTACAGGGTGTTTTATCTAAAAATTTAAAAACTATTTTTGCTCAGCATTTTAAAACTATTCGACATATCCTTTTCATACTTGGCAGGAAGTGTAGGTACTGTACAAGCTACTAAATTATGTTAAACAAACGTTTATGACTATTAACAAAGGCGTACGACGGGGAAAGTGAATGGTTGACCCTTTCCAAATTCTACGCCACTGGCGAAATTGCTATTTTAGTTCAATTTTTGGATTCTGCAATACTTTCTATGACAATAATATACTCTTCATTCGTAACGATAAAGTCATTAGTTTTCGAGATATTTGAAGTTAAAAATGAAACGACACGGTTATTTTGATCAGTGTATTGGGTCGCTTCATTTTTAATTTCAAATATCTCGAAAACTAATCATTTTATCGTTACGAATGAAGAGTATATTATTTACATAAAAACTGTTGCAAAATCAAAAAATTACACTAAAATAGCAATTTCGTCAGTGGCGTAGAATTTGAGAAGGGTCAACCAGACACTATCCCCTGTCGTACGCCTCTGGTAGTAGCTAGAAACTTATATTTATCTTAATTTAGTAGGGTGTACAGTATCTACACTTTCTGCCAAGTATGATAAGGATACGCCAAATAGTTTTAAAGTACTGATTACAAATAATTTTTAAATTTTAATCATATGAATCATATCATAAATTAATCAAAATAACTGTACCGTTTCATATTTAACTTCAAATATCTCGAAAACTAATGACTTTATCGTTACCAATGAAGAGTATATTATTTACGTAGAAAGTATTGTAGAATCTAAAAATGGCACTAAAATAGTAATTCCTCCAGTGGCGTAGAATTTGAGAAGGGTCAACCATTCACCATCCCCTGTCGTACGCCTCTGGTAGTAGCTAGAAACGTTTGTTTATCATAATTTAGTAGAGTGTCTAGTAGTCGCACTTTCTGCCAAGTATGAAAAAGATATGTCAAATAGTTTTAAAATGCTGAGAAAAAATAGTTTTTAAATTTTTAGATAAAACACCCTGTAACTCGGTAAGGAACCACATTTTATTTAAGTGTTTTAGGTTAAATCTTCGTATTTTGTGATAAGGTTTCTCCAGTTACTATATGGACAATTATTAATGAAACACCCTGTATACAGTTGGAAGACAGTTTCATTTCTGATACGTGCAAGGCGCACAGCAAACCGCTACAGAAACAAATGTGTAATAGGCTAAAACTCCAAAAAAATACGTTAAAAATAAATAGTTAACCAAAAAAATACGTTGTCAATAAAGTTAAAACAGTCCATTTTTAAAACAATTAATTTTTTATATCTAAATTATACAGTGCGTCCATAAAGTAATGCATAAATTCGTTATTTCGTAAACCGGCGACTTTAAGAAAAAATCCCGAAACAGGTCGATTTTTATTTTTAAATTACGATTTTCTGGCATATATATCATACTAGTGACGTCATCCATCTGGGCGTGATGCCATAATCGATGATTTTTTTAAATGGGAATAGGGGTCATGTGATAGCTCATTTGAAAGGGTATTTAATTCTCTATCTAATAATATAAACGTTAACATAATTATTTATACAGAGTGTCCAAAAAACATTTTTTTAATTAAAATAAGTGAGACAAAAAGAAGAATATATGTAATTTATTTAATTCAAAATACATTTTACCACTGTCAGTAATCAGAAAAAAAATTTATTTGACAAATAAACATTGGTTTTCGTTTAAACGAAATGTTCAAACTGCCAAGAGACAGGTGGGTAACAGCTTTAACATTGAATTTAAGCGAAAATTAATAGTTATTTGTGAAATAAACATTTTTTTCCTGTTTCCTGACAACAGTAAAACGTATTTTGAATTAAATAAATTACATACATTCTTGTTTTTGTCTCAATTATTTTAATTAAAAAAATGTTTTTTGAACACCTTGTATAAATAAATATGTTAATGTTTATATTAGTGAATAGAGAATTGAATACCCTTTCAAATGAGCTATCACATGACCCCTATTCTCATTTAAAAAAATCATCGATTACGTCATCATGCCCAGATGGATGACGTCACTAGTATGCTATAAATGCCAAAAACTCGGAATTTAAAAATAGAAATCGACCTGTTTCGGGATTTTTCCTTAATATCGCCGGTTTACGAAATAATGAATTTATGCGTTACTTTATGGACGCACTGTACTATTTTAGAGATTTATAATTAAGATCTTAGGCGAGGTGGGTCGTTGAAAAGGATGTTAAAGTCAATTATCGTGGTAATGATGCACGGTAGTAGCGGTTTTTGGGAAACACTTCATTTCTGCATCCCCTCACGTATGCACAAATAGCCCCGAGCACCATTGGGACAACTCGATTATGACTAAATAGGAGGGAGAGATAGACGTTAAGGCAGTATTCGAAAGCAGGAAGAAAGTTTTAGTTCGTCCTGTTTTAAAAATGGATCAGGAATGTAAATAAGCTTACATTTTACGGGTATAATAGGCGCAAGATACTATTATGCAGTAATTCATTAAGCCAGGTTTACACGAACATAGTTAAATGTAGTTGTTTGGTATTGTTGCATGGCATTATCTGTCTTTTATTTTTGCGATTCTTCTTCGAGTCTCATCTATCGAAGGTTGGAAATAATCATGGCTTCACGGATTCAAAGTTATATTCTGCATTTAAACAGTTTTGTGAACTAGTACTTTGGCAGTTTGATTCAAAGTCAAATTTTTGCTTTTAAATATATCTATACCTAAGCATTTTATGTTAAACTTTATCATATACCTTTTCAAAGTCCACAAAACCTACGGGTACGAATAGAAAAGTGGGTCGCGATGGTGGTCGCGGTCGCGGTCGATGTCGACATCCGTGTAAAATAAACATATTGTAGTAAATGGAAAAGAGCAGAGCAGGTAAGTCACGGTGGCGGTTTAGCGTGATGCCATCCAGGAGGTTTACATGGATGCTTTTGAAAATCAAATGAGTTTGTTTTTACATGGATGCCTACTGCGTATGGTCTACAAGGATGCTTCCTTGTGATTGGAGTGTGATGAAAGTTGTGGTGATAAACAGAGCAATCCAAATAGAGAATAGTTGTTTCCAATAAGTACGAGAACGTCTCAGATGTCATTCGCTTATACGAATAAAATCGTTCCTGATTATTTTTAAGTTTGAGGAAAAGATGCTTCTATTCCCTTAAACTACTTTTTTTCAAAATTGGATGCACTGAATACCGTCTGTTGGATATATTACCTATCAGCCACCACCTACTGGCAGATGACATTTTTCAACACTTTTATCACTTGACTCATGCAACACTTCACTTTAAAGCGGTTCTAGCTCTACTGAGTAGCGCAGGTAACTTCTTTGCTATGTGCTGTCGACATTGACAGCGACCTAATAGCTTCCACCGCGACCCACTTGTTCTATTCGTACCTTTAGTAAATGTCTTAAAAGGTCCTTACATCTGTGGTTCAGCACATTCAGGCGAAAAAGCATCTATTGTGGCCATACCATCTCTAAAGCCAAATTTGGTATCACTTATTTGGCCTTCGAGAGTTTTAACAATTCTGCTGTTGCTGTTTTGACAATTTTAAAAAATATTTTGAGTGTGTGATTAAAGCTATTGTTCTGATAGCTGTGATCTGAGCAGGTTATTGCAGTTGACATTTTGGGAGCAGCCATTGTCTGGGGATTGTTTCAGTTTTATATTAAAGAGTTCAACCATTACATCAATAACATCTTTATTAATGGGTTTTAATAATTCAATGGGTACATAATCTGGTTTAATAGGTTTGCCATCTTTTGGTTTTTGATTCTATAGATGACTTCTCGTAATATTGATAATACGGTATCAACTGAAGTTTCTAACGATACTTCTTTTGTTTCATCATTAAATAATTGCTGGATGTAATTGGTCCAGTGACAGTGACACAATCTGTACTTCACATCAGTAATAAAATACCCTTATCATTTTTAAGGATATTCCTTCCTGTACTATCTCTAGAACCTGTCATTACTTTGATTTTTTGTTTAAGTAAATCTGTCAAAGCCGCCTCTCTTTTGCCTCTCGAATTTTCTTTCTGATATTTTCCTAAATTACTTTTATTTTTATTTATTCAGATCTTTTGGTTTATGTTTACTTCTTTCTTCCATAAATTCAAGAATTTCTACTGTGATCCAAGGTTTTCTTTTTTCTTAAAGTGGTTTGAGGGTATCTTTTCGAACTGACACATGGGAATGTTGAATTTTATTCAAGTTTATTGTCAATTGTTACAGTTTCCGCATTTTCTTTCATTTTTAAGTTTTCGTTTATTTTAAATTTTGTTTCCACATATGTGTTGTCTTGCTTGGGCCGCCTTGTATCCATGATTTTCTTAGTGCTAGGGCTCTTTACTATATTTCACTCTCATCGAAAAAACAACCGGATTGTGATCGGAGGATATGTCAGCTTCTGGATAAGTTTTGGATGATATAAGGTAAAGGGAGGAGAGATGGACCACATTTTACACAATTAAAACCTGTTTTTTATTAAATAAACATCAGAATCTAAACAAATATATAATATAACTTAACAGTGGTATTTGTTTTGGTATAAATAAAATCTAGAAATAATATTTCTTAATCCTAAAAAAATATAATGCATTGACATGTCATCAGTCCATCTCTCATCAACTGTGGAGGCGAGATGAACCACTAGGAGTAGGAGAGATGGACCGAGCTAAACCTTTCTCGTTTTAATAGCAAAAGACTTTCCGCACTTGTTACAGAGATTAGCGAAGCCAGTACAAGTTTCATGTAACCAGCGCTTACAAAAAATAAATTGTAACCAGTCATCTTTTTTACACGTTTGGCGATAGTCTTCTTCGCACTTAACACACTCATGTTTTCATCATCACCAGTGTCGTTTAGTTCGTGTGGCCCCTGTCATTAGACGTTACTGTGGCCCCAGCATTAAGTTACATTAGAGTAACATCTTCTTCAGATAGTGACGATTAGCTTGACTTTCTATTACGTTTTTGACCATTTTATAGGTTTTGAGCATTTTTAACCAGTGCATCCTTCTTCATTTTAATAAAGTCCTTAATAACAGTAATCTCTCTAGTTCTTTTTTTACGAACTCTGTTTACTGTCGCTGACAATACAGGCACTTATCAAGAGCCTTTCTGGGAGTTATATCTTCATCAGTAAATTGACGACTGGTTTGGGCTACCGTGCAAGGTTATATTACCGTTAATTCCAGAGAGATCTGGTTGAGGAGATTCTGATCTAACTGGAGAATTCATTGTTTCTGTTTCTGATGGGATGTGTGTCAAAAATGCATATTCTGGAATTATTAAAGGATTAAATGGATAAATTCCCGTGGATTTAAATCCAAAAACCTGATTTTGAACATTTGCTGAGTTTACCCATGCTCGACCTAAAAGTTTACCAAACTGAAGGCGTTTTAGAACCCTGTTTGTGTTATTCTGTACCATAAAACGACATTCAGCATAAAAGTTGATTTAAGTGACAAAAAAGCACGATCTTAGTGTTAGGAAATGTGTTATGTGAGATGGTAAACAAAATAAAATTATTTTGTTTTGCTCTGCAAATTCTAGTAGATCCAAGTTGGTCGTATGGGATGTGTGGCCATCTAATATTAATAAGGTTTTACCTGGAGGCTTTCTCGGCAAAAAGTGTATTTGTAACCATTCTAAAATATGCTGATTATTCCGACATCATTATCTTGGAACCTGGTGGCATACCATAATGCCACTCTTCTGTTTTATTTCCCCCCTTAAAATGCAATATGGGGGTACGAAAATCCCTTCTGCGCTACAGCAAGCTATTTCACTGATCGTTTCACCTTTTTCCCCAGGACTTACGCTAGGAACGCATTTTGAACCCTTTTTCGGCTGGAACTTGACCGGCTCTAGTATTCAGTTGTAATCCTGTTTCGTCAGTATTAAATATGTGTACGGGTTCATCATAAAAATTATTTCGGTCATAATTCTCTAGAGATCAGAAAAGTAGTTGTTGACTGTTTCTTTGGACATTCCTAAAGCTCGTGCAATTGAGGTGTTCTCAGCTTATCTAATTGAAATTTCAGGTCTTCATTTCAAAAAAAGTTCCAACCATTTTTTACGAGCTTTACCTAAAAGCAGCCAATAAGTAGCGCTTAGAATCAGATTTATTTAATTTAAAAATGTACCTTCTTCTACATTAAATTTATTTGGAATACCCAATCGCTGAGCTAAATTAAAGACCATGATTCTTACTTCAGTTCTGGTTGGTGCAAAGCCTGCTTTTTGTAGTTTTTTATGGCTAACGATTTTAACTTCAACATTAGTTCCTAAAGAATAATCTGGACTCAATGCCTGTACTTAAGCTGATGATAGCTCGAGCAGAGCCAAAACGCGTCCTTATATGACTTTTTAATAAATAAAAAACTTTGTGGTACCTCTTTGAGTTTTCCTACTTTGTTATTTCAAATGCTTTGGCGGCTTCATTTATACCCATATCACCATTTTTTACAGCATCATTTAGCTCCCTAGAGGTCCAGTTACCTCTCTTAGGTGTATTTTGTTTGCGAATATATTTATTGGGCATAATCCTAAAACAAAACATACTACTCCAACTCTCCTCCTCTTAAGTGGTCCTTCTATCCTCAAATAGGAGGACATATGGACCAGCCCACATTGTCTAAAATAAGCAGACTACAGAGGTAGTTCTTACTCTATAATACATATTTTAAATATAGTTTAATAAGAAACTAACAAATAATTGGTCAAACTCACCTGTTTTTACAAAAAATGAAATTTAAAAAACTCAAATAAAATGAGCACACGTGGCAATTTCAATTATCGTAAATATTACTCCCACAAGTACGCAACGATGTGTTACAACTGGTGTCTTTAACGACAACGTCTAACGCAACTAACGACAACGTCTAGGTTAAAAGATACAACAGAGTAGGCTAGACTTGCCCTGTTGCCAAGCTTGTCCATTTATACCTAGCGGACCGACTATCCCCCTAGTCCATCTCTATCCTCCCTTTACCCTACAATTTCTAAATTTTCTGTTGAAGATCATATTATATAATCTACTTGATTTCGGACTATTTTGTTGTTATTGTCAGCTGGTAACCTTCAGGTGTATAGTTGACGTTTAAGAAGTTTGAACAAGGTACATATTTGCTATTATGAGTTTCTCATTGAAACAAAAATTAACCAGCCTATCGCCACTTTCATTCCTCTCTCCGAGTTCAGATCGCCCACACAATTCTCCACTCCTCCTTGTCCTACTTCAGCCTTTAAATCACCCATTATAATATTATATTATCATGTCTTTTAGTTAGCTTTAAGACGTTTCCATTTATTCAAAGAAGTCCTTTATGGTATTTTCATGCTTGTCTCCAGTGGGCGCATATGCTTGGATTACATTTTCATATTATGTTTTAAATGAGAAACAGCATCAATACTCGATTAGAGTAGGGAACAAAGTTATAAACAGCTTCAGTTACAACACCAAACATTACCCTCCACCCTACCTCCTAAAGTTGGGGTGGTGGTAACTTTAAAATCCTAAATAGAAACGCCCATTTTTTATTCCAGATTTGGATCCCTTATGAAAAAATAAGTAGGTAACATTTGTTCGAAACAGTTTTTAGAATTGTTGATAGATGGCACTATAATCGGAAAAATACGATTTATTAGCGACATCTATCAACAATTCCAAAAAATGTTTTGAATACATGTTAACTACTCTTTCATGGGAATTCAAAACTACAATTAAAATCGGTGGTTCCTATCTTTAGTTAGATTTATCTCCCACTCCACTTCCAGGATGTGGAGTGGGGGTCGTGTTTGGTGTCGTTCGATAGGTATTTGCCAAATATTAAAGATGTGTGTTTTATGTTTTGATTTGGAAGTGTATTTCTCGATATATTAGATAGACCGTTTCTATAATTTACCTATGGCGGTATTACGATAAATAGTTTTTTCCGATTATAGAGCCATCTATTCACAATTCGAAAAAATGTCTAGAATAAAAGTTGCTTAATTTTACTAAGGAATCCAAATCTGCAATAAAAACTGGGGTTTTCTATTTAAGATTTGAAAGTTACTCCACACCAACCTCCAGGGGGCGGAGTGGGGGTCGTGTTTAGTGTCATTCGATAGACTTTTGAAAATTATTGAAAACGTGTTTTTCAGTTTTTCGATCCGATATTCATTTCGCGAAATATTCATCCGTTCCGCTACTTTTGGGACACCCTATATAAAGCAAGTGCTGGCCATTTAAAAATTAAAATTGACGTGTTTTAAGATTTTTTTTAAAGTCGTCCGTTTCTGAAATAATGAATTTATTCCATACTTTTGCATCATACTTAAGTAAATACATAATTTTGGTTAACCATGTAGAAATAAATATTGGAATAATACATCGTTGCAAAGGCGATTTGCTACGGGTTTTATGTCAGTAGAGTAGTCCCATTGGCTTTTCATGTCGGTACCACAGTATGTGTAGTTGTCCACCCTGTGAATTGGTTGGTAGTTAACCAAAAGCCACGTATTTAATATTTTGCGCTTACCGAACACAATGTATTTTGTTTTTTTTTTCGTATTGAGATCAAGGCCATGTACTTATTTCTGTTATGAGCTTATCATGTTTTACTTTATCAAATGCCTTTTTGTAGTCGATAAAATAAATATATAAGTCACAGTTGACATTTTGTGATTCTCTGAGTCGTCTATTATTCAATTTGTTTATGGATATAATGATGATGGAATGTTCATGGAACTAATAAAAAAAAGTAAGAACTAAAATAGGATATCAAATGGGAGAAAAACAACGTAAAATAATCTGCTATGCAGAGGATTCAATACTAATCTCTCAACAAATTGAAAATGATTTATAACGTATGCTGCACCAATTTAATACAACCACCAGAAAATTTAACATGCTGATTTGCCCAAAAAAGAGACAAAATGCGTGGTTATAACAGCAATCAACTATGTAAGATGTGAATTAGACATGGAGGGTCAGATAATAGAACAAGTGATGGAGTTTAAATATCTAAGCATCAGTGGCGTAACAAACTCCGTCGCCCCCCCCCCGCAGAATTGTAAATGGGAACGTTTAAAAAATTACTAAATGCGACTTGTGTAACAAAAACTTGTTAAAGCCCAGTGAATAAACGTGAAATACGGCGATACTTTTTTTTTTTTTTTTTTTTTTTTTTTTTTGGAGGTCGTCTGACCTATGTCTCCGATGGCACTGCAGCCTCATGGGCTTATTGTGCCAACCATCCTTACGGCGATACTTACTATACATATAATTTTCAGAGTCACCATCGAAGTGGTCAAGTCAATACTTCTTGAGTTATTTGCAAGTGAAAATGTATATTGTTCAACAAAAAAACACGTTTTCAGGCGGTTTTTCGCAAATAACACAAAAAGTCAGTATTTCATCGAAAAAAATTACCGATTCTTAGTAAAAATGTAGCTTATAACCAAAATTAAGTCTATCGACTCGGTAAAAGCTTATGAAAAATTATTCTTATTCGTCACATTCCAAATCGACTATTTCAACGTGAAATAACCAAAAAATGAAGCACTTTTCGGGAAAACCCATTAAAACGTTTTTAACATCAAAACTGTAAGTTACGCTCAAAATAAAGATAACCGCTTTTTCTTTGGTAAAATAAATCGTGAAAATCTTTCCCTATTTAGCATCCCAAATGAAACTAATCATTACCGCTTTACAAATTACTTAATTTTTTTTTATATGACCTGTAAGTTTCACCTACATCTTAGATCCAAAGTTTTTGGTGCATGCATTATTCCGATATTAACATATGGGGCACACACATGGACAATCACAAAAAAGAACATGAATATACTCAGTCACTCAACAAGCGATGGAAAGAGTAATGCTAGGCATATCACTTAAGGACAGAAAAACAAACACATGGATAAGAGAGAAAACCAAACTCATCGATGTGGTCAAAAATCATTAAAATTGAAATGGGAATACGCTGGACATGTAGCTCGGAGCGATCTATTTTCTGGGATACCCTGTATAAATATTCTACCGTGTATCATATTTAGTGGGTAATTGTTCTGTAGTCATTGCATCTTTTTTCATTTAATTCTTTGGGTATAGTTACTAAAGTCGACTACCAGCTTTGGAGTGTTTTTTCACTTATATAATATGTTAAATACAGTAATACATTATATTTCTTGCACGTTCTATAAGTTCTACACAAAACTTGCCAGGCTCAACAGCTTTACCATCTTTAGTTTTTCATCTTCAATGGTATTCTACCTTTCACCTGCAAACGTTACTTCCACATGCTTCTTTCAAGTTCTTCCACACTTAATAGTGTCCTGCCTTGGTGATCTGCCAAACACATGTTTATGTTGCAATAGCTTTTTTTCCGCACACTGTTCTCTTAGTGTCGGTTTTTCAGTGCTGGGTTAACCTATTCATTTTTAGATGCTATGATACAGAGTTCCAGAATCCAAGAATGGGTATCATGAATGAAAGGAAGATGTACAATAAGCCAATTGGCTGCAATACGATCGGTTTATAAGAGAAGACTTCCAGGAAAAAAGTATCCAGTCTGTTAGCTTTGCTTACTTCGCCTCTTGGTTGATTGATAACCAAGCCCATCATATCGATTATAGACAAGTCAATGTAGCAATGCTCCGTAGTTTTCTCACGCGGCAGTATGACCCAGTATCTAATTATATGGACTACATTCTGTGTGGTGCAAGTGACATCGATAAACGAAAATGAATTTCCCTTCCGAATGTTGTTTATGGTTAATCAGGTTTTTAGTACTTTTTTTTTTTTGGGAGGTGGGAATCTTCTCAAGACCGTCTGGGAAGGTGTCCCAGGTGTGTTGGATTCGGTCCGTCCTATCTGTATCACGGGCCGCCTACCGACTAAACCCACCCCCTCTTTTCTCCAGCCGACGGGTCTGGGACCGCTCTTAGCGAGCATATCTGACCCGTCGACCTTACTCATATCTCCCCTCCGGCACTCCTAGCGTGCATTCCACGAATCAGTTGGCCCCCGGGCCGACCCCCGCCCACGCCCCGCACCAGGCCAGTCAGCGAAGCGACCGTCTGGCGCAACCCGTGCGCAGGTAGGGCGACAAGGAGGCCCCCAATCCCGGATGAAAACAGCCAGAAGATGTCAGTTGGCAGTTACGAGCAACTCCAGTCGTTCATACTTTCATCTATGCACTCTTTCTCGTCCGCTCCTTCATACTTTCTCTCATTCAACTCCAATCATTCATACTTTCATCTATGTAAGCTTACTCATCCACCCATTCAATTCGGAAATGGGACAGTCTGTGTAGGTCGGATGTAAAAGGTCCTTCCACACTGACTGTCTCAGAAAACGATACAAGACATAACACAAAGGAGGAAACGAGAGTAAAAAAGAGAAGAAAAGAGCAGAGATACAATGAGAGAAGAGAAAAGAAAGAGAAAAGACATAACGAAACAGGAACGAAAAAAGAAAGGACAATGAAGAAAGAAAAGATAGAACACATAGACAGGAAAAACCGAAAATAAAAAATTGTTGGAAAGAAATATTAACTTATGTAAATAAAATTAAAGAGGTAAATAAATAAAATACGATGAAATAAATAACTAAAAATATGAAAAAGTAAAATAAGTAAATAAAAAAAAATAAAAATAAAAATGGGCAGTCAGCGTGGTTTGGATGTAAAGGGTCCGCCCCCCGCTGGTTGCCCGATCACAACACAAACACATTTTAAGAAAATAAATATAAAGCGGTCATCCCGCTTGCAGCCGCCTCTCTTTTTCTTCTTTGTGCTTTATTGTCCTTCTGACGAAGGCAATGATCAGCTCAAAGTCTCGTTTGCTGTCGATAGCTCTATCGATCAGCTCATGGGGCTCGCCTAGTGGAGATCCCAGGCCCAGCTGCAGTTCGGTACGCCCCGCGCGATAGGCAGGGCATACGAACACGACATGCCGCGCGTCATCCACCACACCACACTCGGGACATAGATCGTCCCTAGTTTTCCCAATACGGTGGGTATATTGTCGAAACGATCCATGCCCCGTCAGAAAGTGTAAAGTAGTAGTTGACGCGCCGATGCCGACATCCGTACCACCTCACTACATCCGGGATCAGGGATCTCGTCCAGGCTGCCCTTCCGACTTCGGCTGCCCATTCCCTCTGCCACGTCTCTAAACTTCTAGCTCTCTCCAGTGGTCCTGAACCTATCGCCCCGTTGCCCCTTCGGTACATTTGGACTCTCTCCCTGGCCAGGATGTGCACCGGCAGAGAACCAGCCACTACCTGTAAAGCAATGGTTGATACAGTCCTGTACGCGCTGCACACTCTGATCAGGGGTTTCCTTTGAGCCCTCAGAAGCATGTCTTTATACTTTTTCATCCGGAGGACCTCATGCCACACTGGGGCCCCGTATAATATTATGGATAATATTGATTGTAACATCATTAGCCTCTTCTGGGATCCGGGCCCCCCTATATTTGGCATTAGTTTATTCAGCGTTGAGGTCCTCTCCTCCGCCTTTCGACATGCTTCTATCACATGTTGTCCAAATGTCAATATCTCGTCCAAAGTTATGCCTAAATACCTTAATGTCCGTTGGGGTCTTATTTCGGAGCCTTGATATCTGAAAACTGTATCATCTCTTTTTCTTGGTCCCCTCAAGATTATTATTTCTGTCTTTTCTACTGCTAACCTTAAATCGTTTTTCTCTATCCACGCCGCGGTCTTCTCTATCGCTTTATTTACTTTTTCCGTTATACCCCGACTCATATCATCTTCCACCAGTAAGGCTAGATCGTCCGCGTATGCTATCGCTCTAACTCCTGTTCTCTTGTGAATTTCTAGTACCCCGTTATATAATATATTCCAAAGTAAGGGTCCCAGGACTGACCCCTGGGGTACTCCAGCGGTCATTTGTTTCTTTTTCTTCTTCGATATGCATACGGATCTCTCAGATAGATAGTCCTTAATTATGTTGGACAAATATTCCGGAACCCCACATTCGCCTATTCGGTTCACTATGAGGCCCCAGTTTGCTGAATTAAAAGCGTTTTTTATGTCCAACAGAACAAGGACCACCCATATTTTCTTGCTTGTCTTAGCCGCATCCCTTATCCAGGTAGCGGCATCGACTGTCGATCTACCTTTTCTAAACCCATATTGTTGACTAGATAAAACTCTCTCATCTTCCAACATGCCCTCCAGCCTCCTCTTGACAAGTCCTTCATAGAATTTACCAAGGCAGTCCAGTAGGCATATTGGCCGATAAGAAGTTGGTGAATCAGGGGGTTTCCCAGGTTTTAGGAGTAGAACCAAGTTCGCTTCCTTTAAGTCCCTGGGAAACTCTTGTTTCTGCAGTAGCTCATTACATATTTTTCTGATCAAACCTGGTTTCTCTGTTGCTATAATCTTTATTGCCTCTGGTGGCAGCCCGTCAGGGCCGGGAGCTTTTCCTGTCTTTATTTCCTGACCAGCGGTTTTTATTTCCTCTTTCGTGAACTCCTCGACCATGGTAGGAAATACCTTAATAAAATTCTGAGGTTCCTTAGTGGGGAAGAGGAGCTCAGCTGATTTCATTCGCTGGTCTTCGTCGAGTCTATATGGGGCCATTATCTTCAAGGTTTTCATTGTAATCCTGTATGCGTCGCCCCATATATCCTCGTCCAGTGCTTTTATCAGGGTCTGCCACTTTTCCTTTTTCTCTCGTTTTATTTTATTATTTAATGTTTTCTTTAAGTCTTTATATATTTCTTTGAGCTCGAGGTTGCCCTGGCTTCTCGTGTAATTCCTTCGAGCTCTGGGGTATCTCTCCCGTAAACCTTCTATCTCATCCGTCCACCAGTAGAGAGATTTTTTATCATTTTTCTTCTTAACGGTGGCCAACTTTGCTGCATTTTGTAAAGCTCTTCTCAGTTGGTCAAGGTCAGAAATCTCTTCTTCGTTTATTTTTCTGACCTCCGATAGGTACTTGCTTTTATTGAAGTATGATTCTGTGTGACCTATCGTGCGTTTTAATCCCCCTTTAACCTTTATCTCATATTGTATGTAACGGTGGTAGGTAAATAATTGATCGTCGAGGACGTCCCATCCGTGCACCTTTCTGGATAGCCCTTTGCTTGCGAACGTGACGTCAATATGTGATTGGCTGGCCCCCCTTACGAATGTAGGTTGGTCGTTGTTTAATACTTGGAGGCCAGCCTGGGCTATCCATTCATTCCATAGTTCCCCCTTTTTGTCGTTTATGGGGGAACCCCATAATCTGGACTTCGCATTAATGTCCCCGGCGATCAATATTTCTTTTTCGCTTATGGCGGTGCTCATTATTTCATCAACGATGGCTTCGTATCTCATCATAGGGATGTTCGGAGATATGTAGCATGCCAGGAGGCTGAAATCCTTCAACCTGATGAGGATATGATTCCCCCCCCCTGACAATGCTCTGCACTCCCACATCCCTATTTCTAATGAACACCGCCACGTTCTTTCCATTGTCTTGAACCCAACCACCGCCCGACGTATTCTTTATGTTTGGTTCGGGGACGATGAGCAGGTCTATGTCTAGCTTGCAGGCTTTTGCGAGGACAAGGTCGTGCGCTCGACGCGCCCTGCCCACGTTTACCTGCAAAATCCGTATACCAGGTTGATCCTTGAGGTCCACTTTGGTTCAGATCCCTGAGGTCGTTTCTGCAACGAATTCGCGTCTTTCTACTGAATTAAAATTCCTACAAACTAAAAAAAATAAATAAATATATATAAATAAAATAAATAAGTTGGTAAAATAGTTAAAATTTGTATAAATAAAATTATTCAATAAATAAATTATATAAATAGGTAAAGAGAATAAATAAAATGAAATAAATAAAATAAATAAATGAAATATATAAACAAAATTTGTATAGATAAAATAATGGGGTGTTTGATTTTCAATACAGTCTATTCTTCGCGAAACTCTGTGAGAGGTGGCTTCCTGTTTCACTGGTGGACTGTATAGGGGCCCACTCCCGTTCTCCAGAAAGCAACCTCTCACCTTTTCACTGTTCTTTCTATTTTTATTTTTATTACTCACCCTTCTGGAGTTCCCCATTTCTTCCCCTGCCGTACACCCACGCCCTATAGGCTGGGCATTGCATACGGTCCATCCTGTGTCCCTCTTCTTTACAGGTTAGACAGTATGACGCACTGCTACACTGTACCGCAGTATGTCCCGTTTTAAAGCAGTTGTAGCAGCACGCTACTCTGCTCTCTCCCTTACATTCGTAGGTGTTGTGTCCATAGTGAAGACTGTTACGTTTTTAGGGAAATATTACGCGAATTGACTTTTAATTATTATTAAATAAATAAAAGACTTACTTGAAATTGTTTATTTATAACACTTACAATTAACACTTATTTAACAACAATATCTAATTTATTTTACACTTTCTAACATTTAATTTATTTACAAATACGACTTATCTACTTTACAAATACATACATTTCAGCAACCCGATCAAACAATAAAACAATATATCGCGTCGAATATATTAACTGACTGGCCTGCGAATGAGTTTCGGTTCTTTATATATACTTCGGCAGCGCTCGCTCCGAACGCCGTGGATAGGAATGGTATTGTCTCGTAACGCCGAGAAGCTTCGGGAAGAAATAGGCCAATCCGTGAGCGGACTAAATAGTGTCACATTGCCCCCTCCTTAAAAGATGGTTCCTCCTGGAACCTTGTCGGGACTGGAACTGGATGCTGGTATCTGCAACTGGACCCTCTTTTACAACTCCCAGTTGTATAAAAGTGGCAGGGGACGGTCTTCGCTCCGCACCAGTAACTATGCGGATTGCAACAGACTAAAACCTGGACATCGGTGTCTTTAAAGATTTCTTCCACCATATTGCGGACAACTCTCCAGTCTAGTTGGCGGCATTCTAACTTTGGCATGGCTAACTTTTGCACGTCGGACTCCAACACGTGCTCTCTCAATTGAATTAATGCATCCCATACATCTTGGTAGGTAGGTTGGTCATGGACAGTGTCTTTTGTTACCAGATAGAATAGGTAACGTGATGCATCTTGGAGTTTCAACGCTTTGCCAGGAGCTGGCAGTTGGCATTGAAGTTCTGCAACTCGACCAAACTTCCTTCGGAAGGCGGATGCCAACCCTCGTGCGTCTTTGATACTGGCCGGGATGGTATGGGCCAGTGAATAGTCATCGGGAAGTGCGAGTAGATCTCGCTTTTCTTCATTGGTAACACCATGTCTCGCTTTACCGGTACCTCCATAGGCCCCCATGAACTCCTCAAACGTGAGGTCAGGCATCTCTCGAACTTGGTTTACTTCCACTTCTTCATCTACGTCGTGGTCTCCCTCGTACGGCGCCAACCGGTTATGGTGGACTATCATCGGCTTTCCCCTAGGAATCTTGCTTATTCGGTAGATAACGTCATTAATTTTTTTGACAATGAGGTACGGACCTTCCCAGAACTGCTGCAACTTGGGAGAACAACCTGTTCGCTTCTTTGGATTATAAAGCCAGACTTTGTCGTTCTCCTTGAAACATCCCCTCTCGGCTTGGGTATCGTATCGTTTCTTCATTCGGTCGCTAGCGATCTGAAGATTAGAACGGACCAACTCATGTATATCGTCCATTCTTCTTCGTAATTCATTCACGTAATCCTCACCAGCAACATCTTCTCCAGGTCGACATCCAAACTCTAGATCACAGGGTAGACGCATCTCACGTCCAAATAGGACTTTTGCTGGTGTTTGGCCAGTTGATTCATTAACAGCAGATCTATAGGCCATTGCGAAGAATGGAAGGTACTGGTCCCAGTCTCGTTGACGATTGGACACCATCTTTGTCAAATACTTGCCGACTGTCCTATTCATACGCTCCACCATTCCATCCGATTGCGGGTGATAGGCCGTGGTTCTTGTCTTCTTCATGCCTAGTTTATCACAGATTCCTTGAAATAGATCGCTCTCAAAGTTTCTTCCTTGGTCACTATGGATCTCCAGAGGTACTCCGAATCGGCTGATACAGTCTTTGATTAGCACATCTGCAATAGTGGCGGCCTTCTGGTCTGGAATTGCGTAGATCTCCACCCACTTCGTGAAGTAATCCATTACCACCAACATGTATTTGCATCCATTGTCACTTTCTGGAAATGGCCCGGCAATATCCAAAGCTATTCTTTCAAACGGACTTCCAACATTGTACTGTCTCATAGGAGCCTTTCTTTTCCGGTAGGGCCCGTTACTTGTAGCACAGGTAGTACATTTCTTACACCAGTCCTTCACATCGTCGGAACTATTCATCCAATAAAATCGTTCCCGAATTCTCTGAAGGGTCTTCTTTACACCAAAATGCCCTCCTGATGGACTGTCGTGTAACTGACGAAGTACTTCGGCTACTCTGCTCTTTGGAATCACCAACTGTGTTCTCCTCACCGAACCATCATCATTTTCTATTACTCGTTTAAGCAAGCTGTCTTCCAAGATAAATGAGTCCCACTGGGCCCAATACGTCTTAACTACTGAGCCTAGGCTTTATATTTCTTGCCAAGATGGTCGACGATTTTCTTCTTTCCATTTTCGAATCTTCTGTAAAACTGGATCTTTTTCTTGTTCTTCCTTGATCTTGGTAGGCGTCCACTCGTCGTTGACCACTGTTGTTCTTAGTACTGCTGCTTCCTTCGACTCTGTTTTGTTGCAATGGGAACATTCTGCTGGACACGGTCTTCTAGATAGAGAATCAGCGTTTCTGTGGCTAACTCCGGCCCGATGCTCGATCTTGAAATCATATTCTTGAAGTCGTTCAATCCATCTGGCTATCTGACCCTCTGGATTCTTAAACTGCATTAACCATTTAAGGGCGGCATGGTCGGTTCGGATTAGAAACTTCCTTCCGTAGAGGTATTGATAGAAGTGTTCCACTGATTTTACTACTGCTAGAAGTTCTCTTCTCGTGACGCAATAATTTCGTTCAGGTTTTGAAAGCACTTTACTAAAATATCCAAGGACTCGTTCCTGTCCTCCTTGGATCTGCGACAGCACTCCTCCAATTCCCACATTGCTTGTATCCGTATCTAAGATGAACTCTCCTTCTGGCAGTGGATACCCTAATATTGGCGCTGTAATTAAATGCCTCTTCAAAGTTTCAAAGGCCGTTTGGCAGTCTCCATCCCAGCAATAATCCCTTGCTTCCTCTGCAAGTCGCGTTAATGGCTTAGCAATATCTGCAAACTTCTTAATGAATCTCCGGTAGTATGTACATAGTCCCAGAAAACTTCTCACTTGATGTTTATCAGTTGGTTCAGGCCATTCCTTAATGGAATCGATTTTTCCTTTATCCACGGCCACTCCTTCTTTGCTGACTATATGACCTAAATAATTGACTTTACTCTTTGAAATAACTGGCATTTCTTGGGATTTAACATTAACTGGGCAGCTTTAAGTCGATTAAAGACGTCTTCTAAATTCTTCAGGTGGTCTTCAAACGTCTCCCCCAAAACGATTATGTCGTCTAAATACACCAGGCACGTCTTCCAAGATAACCCTCTCAACACATTTTCCATAAGCCTCTCAAATGTCGCAGGAGCGTTACAGAGTCCAAACGGCATAACGTTGAATTCCCATAATCCAGATCCTGTCGTAAAGGCCGTCTTCTCTTTGTCCACTGGATCCATTTCTACCTGCCAATATCCAGACTTCAAGTCCAACGTAGAAAACAATTTACTTCCAGCCAATGTGTCCAACGTGTCGTCGATCCGAGGCAGAGGATAACTATCTTTCTTGGTAACATTGTTCAACAAACGGTAGTCCACACAGAACCTCGTAGTTCCATCTTTCTTCTTGACCAGGACCACCGGAGAGACCCATGGGCTCGTAGAAGTTTCTATCACCCCGTCTTTCTTCATTTCTTGAACAATCCTTTCAGCTTCCTCTCTCTTCGCCTGTGGTAATCGTCGAGCTGATTGACGAATTGGCCTAGCGGTACCAGTGTCAATTTTATGTTTGACAACTGTCGTTCTTCCTGTCTTTCCTCCTTTCGGTACGAATATGTCACGATATTGCCTAAGAAATTCCCTTAATTTCTTTTTTACATTTGATTTAGAGATTGGCCTGCAACTGCAACCATTTGGTCGAACTTGTCGTTGGAATTATCTGATGTTGTCGTCTGACGGATTATGGACGTCACGGGTACACAAGTTCCTACTTTTGTCTCCTTCTTGATGGTCACCGGGTAGTCATTGACATTAATCAATCTCACGGGAATTTCTTTAGCAGAAGTAACCAATTCCTTTCCAATTATGATCCCTCGGCCAACCTCCTCGTCGTGGTTCCATGGCTCCATCATAACAGGTGTTCCTTCTTCTACAGTTCCCTGTAGCCGCGCTACGATGATCGTTTCACTCCTCGCAGGCACAACTGTATCTTCTTTAATGGCTGCTAGCACAGTTCTGTCATCATGTGGATGAAGAAATACCTCCTCGTTGCCAACTTTGATTACCCTATTCTTAAAATCCAATTGAAATCCATGCAAATTCATTACGTCCATTCCTAATATAATATCTTCTTCGATGTCTGCAACTATGACAGTATGGACGAACTTTTCTGCTCCAATCCCTAATTGTATCTGGATTTCTCCATGGGTGTTGGCGTTTTCACCTGTGGCAGTCCGCAGTCGCAACCTCGTTGGTAAGAGTTTCTTACGGCTGTTTAAAACTGACGGTCGTATAATGGTCCTGGTCGCTCCGGTATCCACCAACAATGTATACTTTTTACCATTTATTTCTCCATCCACATATACACTATCTTCACGACATTTCAAAGAAGCTATTAGTATGAGAGGGTCTTTGGAAAAGTTGCGGGTCGAAGCTGCCCCCCTAAGGCCGACCCGTTCTAGTTTTCCTGCTGGTGAGTCTCTTGACTGTTATTGTACCTAGGGTACTTACATGAACTCCGTACGTGTCCCATTTCCCCACAATTCCAGCACCTTATGGTCTTTGTTTTCTTGTATGAAATGCCCTTTATCATATTGACAATCTGGTCCAGTTTGTCTTCATCCTCTTCCTCTTTCACAGTCCTAACTTTACTGTACCCGCCAGAGGCCTGGGTAGCTGATTCGTATTCGAGGGCGGCAGACAAGACATCAACCAGCGTCTTGTGACGAGCTAATCGCAGTGTTCTTTGCATTTCATGATCACGAAGGCCATCAATGAATGTTTGAACAGCCAACTTTTCCATCATGTCTTCGGGAGCTGTTGGATATGCATATCGTACCAATCTGGCAATATCGACCTCGTATTCTTGAAGAGCTTCATCTTTCTTTTGTCTTCGATTTTTAAACTGCGACTGATAGACATGCTCTAAATGTTCGTGCCCGTATCGCATATTCAGTCTCTTTTTAAGCTGCTCGAAGTCATCTGTCTCCTCTACGGCTATGGTCTGGAGGACATCCAAAGCGTCGCCTCGAAGAGCAATAGTGAGGTTTACAGCCTTTTCTTTTTTGGACCATCCGTTCGCTCTTTCCGCCGATTCGAACTGTTTCATGTAGTTGTTCCATGATGACTTTCCGTCGAAATTTGGCAGCTTAACACGAGCATGACCCACACTCCCTTCAGCTATCGACCGTGGCTCCAATTTGTATTTGGTTTCATCATCTTTAATATCTGTTAAGATGGGTTCCACCACTTTGTCCACTTTTTCCGTTTCCTCCAGTTTCTTTTCTATTTCCTTGATCTTTTCTTCAAAGGTAGATTTTATGGACGATATCTTGTCGTCAAAATCCGAAGTGACTTTAGAGATCTCGTTAGTCATTTTGCTGTCAAGGGATGAAATATCACCCGAAACTTTCTTCTCTAATGATGCAATGTCTGTCGAAACCTTCAAAACATCCGAGGAAACTTGGGAAATTTCACTAGAAACCTTTTTCTCTAACGATGTGATCTCTGTCGAAACTTTAGAAACATCGGAGGAAACTTGGGAGATTTCGCTAGAAACTTTGTTCTCTAACAATGTAATGTCTGTCGAAACTTTAGAAACATCGGAGGAAACTTTCGAAATCGACGAGATCACAGCAGCATGCTTGTCTTCAAACAAATAGGTTTCTGGATCTTGACCCTCTTCTTGAAGAGCGTTCTTTAGACGTTCGACTAGATCAGCCTTTTTCCCAGTAGTGTCCATGTCTCTCTCTTCTAACTGGTTGCGGAGCTCCTTAACGATCAATTCAGTGATTTTCTTATGTTGTGAAGACATTGTCAGACACTTTATTTATTACGATTTATATTTTATTTATTTTTAAAAGTTCCACACTCTATTTAAACCGAAAATTTACGTTAAATTTATGTATTTCAAGTATCCCACTTCTGACACCATTTTGTTACGTTTTTAGGGAAATATTACGCGAATTGACTTTTAATTATTATTAAATAAATAAAAGACTTACTTGAAATTGTTTATTTATAACACTTACAATTAACACTTATTTAACAACAATATCTAATTTATTTTACACTTTCTAACATTTAATTTATTTACAAATACGACTTATCTACTTTACAAATACATACATTTCAGCAACCCGATCAAACAATAAAACAATATATCGCGTCGAATATATTAACTGACTGGCCTGCGAATGAGTTTCGGTTCTTTATATATACTTCGGCAGCGCTCGCTCCGAACGCCGTGGATAGGAATGGTATTGTCTCGTAACGCCGAGAAGCTTCGGGAAGAAATAGGCCAATCCGTGAGCGGACTAAATAGTGTCACAAGACACTTGTAACACCTCGTGGGGGTGTATCTTTCCATTATAGGGCATGACACCCAGCCTATCACTATCGCATTATATTTGCGTAGCTCCTGCGCTTTTGTAGGGCGCACGGCTATGGTGGCAACCTGCTCCCCTTGTCCATTTGTTCTTAGCATTTTTATACTTACCTCTTCTTTGGATATTCCCGTATAGACCTTAATGGCATCGTGCAATATTTCTTCTGTGACCCCTGGGTGCAGTTTAGTAATCGTGAAAGTATGCTCCTTTCTCCTAAGTGCCATATTCATGCCGGACATCCTAGTATCCATTTCCTTTCTTAGCTTTTCAGCAGCTCCCTTCCCCTTTAATTTTACGAGGATATCCCCCCCGTCTGTCTTCTTCATCCTGTCTACTTTAATTCCAATTTTTCCTATATCGATCTTTTGGTTCATTTCCTTTAAGACGTCGGTATATTTCTTCCCTCCAGTTTTGATTAGAAGGGCCTCTTCATGTTCTTGTCTAGCCCCTTTATCCATTTCTTTCCCTCTAATCACGATTTCCCACGTTATATTTTCTCCCCGACCCACGAATTCTAAGGCTTTCCGCACGTTTTCCTTATTTATTTCATTATTTATGATTACACGAATTGTTTCCGGCGGTTCTTCCCTCTCTTTGATTTTCTTCATGGCCCTCTCGGCCATTTCATACATACCTTGCTTCCTAGTTTTTGCTACGTACGTGTACCACAGCCTTTTTCCGGTGGCCATGGAACTTTTTTTCACATTTTCTATATATTCAATGCTTCCCTCTTTACAACCCTCAATAATTTCATAAACATCTTCCCTGATTGTGCGTATGGCGCTTTCTACCCCTCCCTCTTTTATATCGTTATTCGTTACTATCAAACATTCCTTCTTCTCTATCGTGTCTTGTAGGCCCCCTGTTCCCATTTTGTTTTTTCGTATACTTTTTCTTCCCATTTCTTTTTGTATATTTGACTAAAATGATTAATGTTCCCCCCTTCGTTTAGGACTCTTATTATTTTTTCCGTTTCTTTTTTCTGTCTTTCCTGTTTTATTTTGATTTTACATTGTTCGCATTTCGTGTCTTCCTCCTCCCTTTGTGTCGTTTGATTTTGGGTTTGGCTAGTCTTGTTTTGTATGGTTGTTATTTCCCCTATTAACTTTCTTGCTTTCGCCCTTTTTTCTCCTTCTATGGATCCATTAGCATTTAGGATTTCTAGTACCTCCTTTAGCTTTCTTTGGATCCTTTCATTTTCGGTTTCCTCGGAATATGTTAGGCTTTCTTCTCGCTTCTCTTTCTTGAATTTTTCATTTATTTCGAGGCTATCCCCTTTCCTTTTTTTATTTTGTTTTATTTCTTCTTTATCCGCCTCATCGAACAGAAGAGCCGACAAGACGCTCTCTTCTGTGTCTTGCCACTGTACATTCCTTTGCTCTTCTTTTTCCCTTTTGGCTTCTGTTTCTTCCTCTTCTTCTATTTGCACTGAAGAATCATTCTCCCCTGTATCTTCTTCTTCTTTCTCTTCTTCTTTGTTGATTTTTTTTACCATATCATCCCCTACCAGTGTCGAGTGTTTTGGGGTACATGACCTGTTCATCTTTGGCTGCCTATTATGCCACTCCAACATTTCTTCTTCGAATCTTCTTTGTTCCTCTTCTTCTGATCTGCCGTTTTGCGGCCGTTCTTCCCTATTCTCATGTTTCTTGGTTAATTCATCGTCCTTTTTCACTTGCCTGTAGTCATCTTCCTGTTTTCCTATATTTCTTTTTTTGTTTTTGTAGTATCCATATAAGTCCCACGAGTCGGGACGTGTTACATGTCCGGCGCGGCAGTGCGCCCTTACCGCGCTAAGACTGTATTACTTCGGGAGGTCGCCAGGTATCCCGAAGAGATAGTTTGCGATGCTCTAACCCTCGCATCTCTCATATCTTTGGCACGATGCCTTCCACCGTGATAGTGGGGATTATTTTATTGAGGTTTACTCCTCTAGGCTTTTTATCACGGTTGCCTCCGGACGCAGTGGCAGTCTGTATTTACAGGCTACCTGGAATTTCCGCGTAACTGCTGCCTCCCCTGTCACGCGGGATTTGGAATGGATATGTGGTAGGAAAGGTACTTTGGTGTGGTAAGACATGGCGACTACTCGCAGTGGGTATGTCGAGAAAGTTCTCGAATAAAGATTTGTGATCGGAGTCCGACGCAGAGCCCGAGCATGGTGCGTGGGGCTCTCCATCGACCTCCGGCAACAATGCTGGAGTGGGCGAGAATAACTTTAGGGATTAGAGTAGTCGTAGGGAAGTTGGAGGGTTAAATACAATAGCTGAAGGCGAAGGCGTCGCAACTGCTCACCTCAGTTGCGACGCCTTTTAGCGTCCAGCGGCGGTGTCCGGCGCTCACCCGATGCACAGTCGCTGGACGCTGGGACTGTTCTTGGTTTCATCGGTCGTGCTCCCCTCACAGTTTTAGGGACCACGACCGGTTACTCGGCCCACCCACCGTCGTCGAGGCAGAAATACAGCCCCGGTGAGGGAGATTTTTAGTAATAGGTTAGAGCTTAAACCCGTTTCAAGATTTTAACCGATCCTCGTTAGATGGTTTAACTAACTGGAATTTTGTGGTTAACGCTTGCGCTTGGGTGCAGTGAATGCATTAGGGTCAAATTATGTTTATTTTGACTGACAGAAGAAATTAGTTGGGTTATGTTATTTTTATTTTGTTTATATCGCGGGAAGTATTCTAAAATACCTCCTTATTATTATAATAGTATATTATGCAAGCATTCAATGATGGTCATTATGAAGCAAGTATGAGGGATAAGAAACGAGCCGGATGCGGCGAGTTTCTTATAGAGTACGAGCTTCATAATGATAATTTAATGCAAGTTGTATACGCGCTGAGCTTCGCTGGTGTAGCTTCTAGCGGATTACTAACCCGTTGTCCTAGGTGAACGACAAACGCGACAACGCGACACGACGCGACGCGACGCGAAAATATTAAGTAATGATTGTATTTGTGTGTGGCCTACGTTTTCGGATTAATTAGTCTACGACAAGACGCGACGAAGTGCGAACTTGTTTTGTTCGCGACGAGACACGACGCGCGACGCAGTGTGACACCCCATTGCTTTTGTCAATTCAAATTATGCTACGCAATAGTTTTTTAAATAAATAAAAACTAATAGTAACTATATAGCACCAGTATTTTCTCATTAACGTACCTTAAAGTCAGTAAAAGCCTCTCCTCAATAGAAATTGGTTTTTGAAAATTACTTATTGACAGTTGAATACTGGGTTTAACAGGTGCAATAATATAATAGAAAGTGCTTGGTAATAAGCCACAATACTCTTTAAACCAACTAGGATTATTTTTCTAAATTCGAATATAAATAATGATGAAACTCTCGAAATTTATTTCGCTCTAAATATAATACAAGTGTTTAAAATATGAATTTTCTAGTAACACTGCCGTATACTTCCCCATATTTAAGAATAGGAATGAATTGACATCGTCACGTTTGTCCTAGGTTGAGCGATAGAAAGCGACGCGATGCGACGCTACATAAGCCACACGTCGCGTGAATTACTGGTCGCATCGTAACGCAACGCATTGCATCGCGTCGCGTCGTTTTCCGTCGCTCACCTAGGACAACGGGTAATGCAACTTTCACCGGTAATTTTTAAAATTATTATTTAATTGTTATCGCTTAATATTTACAACGCAAAAAGTAATTAAATTGTATTCGATTTTTTTTTTAAAGATTTTGCTAATCATTTTAACGTTGTATTAATGAAATAATAATTTCTTAATTTGGGTACTTTCACAATTATCGTGTAGATGGCGCTTAGATTAATTTATAGTTACATATTACGAAATATTAAAAAAACTTATATTGAGTATTTAAAACGTAAGTATATTTAAGGTAAAAATATACACCACAGCTTTGACCAACTAATATTATTATCCTATTAATGTGTTTAATTTCAATGTTTTAAATTAATCACTTTGACATTTATGTCAAATTTCCAGTAAAAGCTTACAGACTTGTCACTACTGGCGTTGGCGAATTTTTAATTATCCCCTCTACCTACGAGCTCATAGCGTATACACTATTTTTTCTATGATCATTCACAACAAAAAATATATTCAAATTTATTAATTTTGTAACGCAAACAAATTAAGTAGTTTGTCAGTTTGACAGTTTGTTTACCTATTGAGAACTGTCAAAGCGTATGTATTTGACTTGCCATTGGCCACTGCGCGTGTACCACCTTTATCGCGAATGCCATGCAGAGATATTTCAAGAATAGATCTGGCTAGGGATATGCTAAACAATGCATCGGGGTGTAACGTCGATATCAAGTACGGTGGTTTAGCTATCTTTGTCTGTCGTTCGAGTGTGAGCGTATCTACCAAGAGGTGGGAGTAATGGAATGACAGTTAGACAGAGGCGGCAGCCATTATATGCTAGAGAGAGAAAGCTAAGCGCCGGTAGAGAGAGATAGATAGACCACCAACCCGAACTGCTCCGCGTTACACTATTTTTTGGAGTTGGTCAAATCTATGTGTATAAGATCTTTGATGCTATATCGCGATTCTAGTGGTTAAAAATCTCTATCATAATGAAGTTCATTATGATACAGGTAGTGACATCATAATTGATATATTATAGTATGAGAATAGAAAAAGAAATTATTATGTATTATTATCGAAAGTATAAATTATTATCGTTCGGAAGGAAATATCAGAAAATATATGTAAATATATTATAACTGTAAGAGGTACCTATGTTTACACATACAGTAACAGGATTTAATGTATAATTCCTAGTAATCTTTTAAACAGATAATAATTATATATTTGTCTATACAGCAAAAATCATTATTTAACAGTTTGACTTCTTATTTCCTGGACAATCTGTTCCAATAGTGATAACACCGTGGTCTTCGACAAACGAAATCGGCAAAAAAGTCTAAATCGTCCCAGTAATTATTGTAATGGTATATTCTGTTATGAAACCGAGGTAGACGTTATGAACTAAATAAAGATTCCGAACTTGATATTGAATTCATCATTTTTATAAATTTGGTTATGAAATTGTTTTTTTATTTATTTTTCTGTAAAATTGATCATTATTTCTCGAATTGCACATGCGCAAGTACAGTTACTGCTGCCAACAGAAGAAAAAAAGTGGTTAGCTAACCGAGATTTTCTTAACTTGGTTTAAACCACTGAAAAACGCTAGGAGGATTAAAATATTGGTTAAAATTTAAACTAGGTTAGCTAACCAAAATTTTAACCTTTCACTGAAAAACTAGGCCTTGGTCGTGTATCCTTAGCTATTATTCTGATTTCTTTTTTGATCTCTTTTTCTACCCTTTTGTATAATGTGTCCTGATCTTTGAACTTTTACTTCTCCCCATCATATCTAAAATCTCGTTTATCATCCACGATTTTTTATTTATTTTTAGTAGTTTGGGGAATTTACAAATATTCTTTGTGCCTTTGTCCAAATGTTACGCAAAAGTGGCTTGAGTTAAATTGACGGAAACTTTGTAGAGAGTTGAAAAGTTGAAATATATATTCTTTCTCTCTGTATATTTATACTCTTATACATTCAATCATATCTTGCATGAATGCGACACATTTAACATTTTTTGGAGACAACCAAGTGACTCCAACAGACCTGTATAAGCTGATACAGAGTTCCAGAATCCTAGAATGGGTATCATGAATGAAAATGTGATGTACAATAAGCCACAATTACGATTCCACAGAGACCAGAAACTACGTCGATATCGTGAGTTAATCTAGCCGTTCCCATATCTATTTACAGACAGCTCTCTCAACACGCTTTATTCTTCACTCTGATAATTTCCCTAAACTCGGGGGGCACCAAGTATGTAAATAAGTTGAAGCACCTTTCAGTCTACCTCTGACACTAAGATTGTACATGATCTTCCGTTACGTACTTCCAACACACTCCTCTTGCTTCTCCCTCGCAGTTTATTTCTATATGACCATGTGCTTGGTATCTATAACATCGTGTCACCTTCGCCGTCTTCTTCACTATGATATAAATCATCCACCTATGTCCTCATTCATCTCCTTACTACAAATTCTACTTTCTCTTATTTTTTTCCTTATTTCCAATTAGTTAACATATTTTCCCCCCGCCAGCAAACATATCCACGGATGCCATGACTTTTTTTGTAATGATACCATCCATGTTCACCAGCAGTAATCTATTCTCACTCTTTAACCTTTTGCCACCACTTTTGTTGCGTATTCTTGTCTTGATGCCCGCTAAATTCTTCACTTGCTCCGCCATTTTCCTGCCTCCCCCTGACTCCAGGACCACACCATCTTGTCTGGTTTCTTTAAATTTGTTAATGACAATATTTTTTCTTTTTCCTAGATCATCCCTTAACTCCTTTAAGATATTCGGCGTAGATTTTATCCTTTGGTTTTGTAGCGATTACCGTACCTTTCTTATCTCCGGCCACTAGTTACCTTTCTTTACATGTTTTGCCCTATATTTTTGCCGTTACCTTCTTTCTTCTTACTTCTCACTCTAGCACTTTTTTGATTTATTCACTTCTAGTACTAGTAGTGCTGCTATTCTTACTTATTCTCTACCCAGTTCTCCCACACATATCGAAATTTGTGTTTGTTGGTACTCGTTGTTAAGTCTTGGATCGAGTCTAAGAAAGGCAGTACCAAATGAAACCCATTGCAGTTAAAATATTTGACTTAATTCTATTACTCACGTTTTATTGTCTGATATTTATTCTAATGATTGAGTATTTTGTTTTAGGTCTTGTGAAGCTGGGCGTCCATTGCGTGACTGGTAAAAAAGTAGCTATCAAAATTATCAACAGAGAGAAACTTAGTGATAGCGTGTTAATGAAGGTAAATTATGTAGAATAATCTGAACAATTTTCATTCTTTTAAGGTTAGATTAGGTAAGTGTAGAGCTGAGTGATATTATACCAAAATGTAATATAGGAAACAAAATTGAAAATAATTGATGGATTCGAAACAACATTGAAAATAATTATGATAATATATCATTAGCCTCTCTCAATCCACTGCTGGACATAGGCCTCCCTGTTTGTCTCCAAAGTGTTCTCTCTTGTGCTTTCTGTATCCAGTTTTTTGTTGTCTTTCGTAGGTCGTCTTGCCATCGTATTGGTGGTCTTCCTCTGCTACGTTTATCGGCCCTTGGTCTCTATTCAACTAGTTTGCGGGTCCATCTTCCGTCCTTCATTCTGGCCACGTGTCCAGCCCATTTCCATTTTAAATTACAGCTTCTTTCAATGAAGTCTATGACTTTGGTCTTAACTCGTAGATCTTCGTTTCTAATCCTGTCTTGCAGAGTGGCCCCTATCATTGATCGCTCCATTCTTCTCTGCGCTACTCTTAGTTTTTGTGCGTTTTTCTTTGTGAGCGATAATGTTTCTGCACCATAGGTCATCACCGGTAGCACGCATTGGTCGAAAACTTTTTTCTTCATGTTAGTTGGGATGTCACTCTTAAAAATGTCCCTAAGAGCTCCGTATGCTGCCCATCCATCCTTGTATTATATATATATATATATATATATATATATATATATATATATATATATATATATATATATATATATATATATATATATATATATATATATGAAAAAACAAAAGATGTAGATCTTTGAAACACACTCAGTGATCAAAAGATCCACAGGTACTGGTTTGGACGACCACTCGTACGAAAACAAACAAATGAAATAGAGAATGCGGAAAAATCCCCTTACGAACAATTCAAATTCAAAAATCCCGAAGTAGTGGATGTGTGAATTGTTCGTAAGGGGATTTTTCCGCATTCTCTATTTCATTTGTTTGTTTTATATATATATATATATATATATATATATATATATATATATATATTGTATTTGCGTCCCTCGTGGCTTCTGTATAGTTTTGACTCTTCGTGACTTCCGATCAATATACAGCGTGTATATTAACAAGAATAATTTCATACAGTTAGCGCTCGCTTTGGCATCCGTTATACTGGCAACAACGTACTTATAATATCAAGTAAAATATTTAACCTTGGTCGTGTTTAAGTGCAAATTTAGTTGTAGAACCTAGACAAATTCTATTTATAACTTTTGCCAATTAGGTGGTTTTGCTCGGATATACGATAAGGATTTGCTGTAAATTGTTTGTTTTCGTTTTTTTATACTCTTAAATCAGGTTAGAAAAACTTATTTCTTGGGTGTAGTTATGAATGATGTATTCTCTAAACTTTTAGATTTTCTATTTTATTTCGATGGAAGAAGATTATGGATTTCGGAAAATTTCGATGGAATAAGTTATATTGTAATATACTTAACAATACCACTATATACCCTTGACAAATTTTTATTTTTTAAAGTTAATAATTGTTTGATGAGCCTTTCGATAAGTTAGGTTAGGTATATTATTAAATTTTATTTTGATAATAATCGGTACTGTTTCTCTCTCTCTCTCTCTCTCTCTCTCTCTCTCTCTCTCTCTCTCTCTCTCTTCCTGTAATCTCTTCCCAGCGCATCCTTATCTGTTTTATTCTTTCGAAATTTGCTATACAAGTATTTTCCATTGCTCTCTGTTTCTCGCTCTCTGTTTCTCGCTCTCTGTTTGACTTCTTTCCATCTCAGGCCAATTCTTTCATGATCTCTTATTACAGTTCTTCTCCAGCTATTATCAGGTCTTTCTCTTCTTCTTCTTTCGTCTGGTTGGTATTCGAGTGCTTGTTTGGTTATATTATTTCGATCCTTCCTCAGAGTCCGTGTAATTCATTTCCATTGCCTATTTTTAATCGTGACTGTTATTTTCTCTTGTTTTGTTCTTCTCCGTAGATCTATGTTTTTTATTTTATCTGGCCAGTATATTTTTAGGATTTTCCTCAACGATTTATTTATAAAGGTTTTTAATTTTTTGCTAGTTGTTTCTTCCTGTCTCTTCCTGTAAATATTTTGATTTTGGTTAATTCTGATATATCGCGTGTGTTCCAGATTTTCCTTAATGCATTATGAATATATAATGAGTGCATATTGTGCCTTTACTATCCTTTTTTCTACATCTGATCTACTAGCGCCTTTTTTTCCATGGTTGATCCCAGATAATATGTAAAGTTATCTACCTCCTGTATTTGTCTTCCTTGTATTTTAATTTTAGTTTCTTGGTTGCTGTTTTTTAAGTTTTGTTTTTTTTTGTCTTTATCTTTAGGCCCATTACCCTGGAGTATTTTGCAAGCTTCTTTTGCTTATGGCTGCTATGTTCGGTTAGGGGAAAAATGTCATCTGGGAACTACAAATCCTCCAACTAGTCATGCAATTTCAATCTAATACCTGTTTTATTATTGCTTACTTTCTGCATGATCCAGTCCGTTATTATTAGAAATAATGTCGGGGATAGCACACATCCTTGCTTAACTCCGCTTTGCATAACTACATCTACTACCATTTTTCCCGCATGTTCTAGTCTGGCTGTATATTTCTTGTCAAATAGTCTGATTAAGTTGATGTATTTTATCGGTAGTCCATATAGTTTTAGAATCTTCCACATTTGTTCTCTGTTTATACTATCGAATGTCTTTTCAAAGTCAAAGTCAAAGTAAACATTATGTTTATATTTTTTTGCCATTCACTAGCTTGTTCCAAGATAATTATAGAGTACAGGAGATACAGCGGTACAGGTACAAGATACAGAGGTGCTGATAGAGTACAAATGTGGTCGATAGTGAAGCGTTTTGCGCGAAAGCCTTCTTGGTTGCTTCTTAGTCTTAGTTTTTTGTCTATTTCTGGCTTCAGTCTATTCAATATGATATTTGACATTATTTTGAATGTGGCACTTAGCAGTGTTATTGCTCGCCAATTCTCGCATTTATTTAAATCGCCCTTTTTTGGTATCTTAATGGTTACACCCTCGTTCCATTTCTGTGGGAGCTCCTGGTCGGCCCATATCTTGAGTTTGTGTAACATTTCTACTAATTTGTTTGCGCCCGCCTTTATTAAATTTATCGGTAGGTTGTCGCTTTCAGCGGCTTTGCCATTTTTTTAGTTGATTCAGTGTGTTTTGTATTTCTTCTTTCGTAATTTCAATTGTTCTAATGTTTATTTCCTGTATTACGTTATCTTCGTTTATATCTGGTGTTTGGAGTATATTTCCTCGCAGTGTTGTTTTCATCTTTGTATTATTTTATGTTCTGATTTAATTATATTTCCTTGTTTATCTTTGATTTGTTTATTACTGTTTAGTGTTTTCCCTGTCAAATTTCGGATGATATTGTACTGTATCTTCAGGTCGTTTTCTTGCGCAGCTTTTTCTGACATTTTTACCATATCATATACATAGTATCTTTTGTCTTTCCTGGCTTGCTTTTTAACCGCTATATTTTTTCTTTGTATTTCCTTTCTACTGCTTTTTCCTTCTTCGGTTGCTTCTTTTTGTAACATTTTTTTTAAAGTTTCTTTCTTTCTTCTCTTAGTTGCAATAGTCCAGAAAAATAAGGTTTTTGTCGGGACACTTGACCAGCCAGGTTGCAAATGGGTTTTTTGGAGTTATACCTATTACATTATAAATACAACAATGCCCGTCACAGTTCGGACGAGAATTTTAGTAATTAACAAATAAGGGTCAAATATGACAGTTTTTCGTTTAAATCGCTACAGGTAAAAATAAGGTAACTAAATATCTTATTTAGATTATTCACCTTTTAGTAGATAAGCAAAGGTTTAAATTTTTTAAAATTTTGATCCGATTATTTGTTACTTCGGAAATTGCAAAATAAAACTAAATTTCGAAAATAAAAAAATTGTTATAACTTATAAAAAAATTGTTATAAAAATGAAATTAAGACTTTGATATTGCATGAAATGTTGAGTCAAACAGTCCATAATGCACAATAAATTTCAAGACGATTTGTCAATTAGTTTAAATTTTATTCGATTTGTTTATCACAAAGAGCTTTTTTTGCAATGTTATTGTTCAGAAAATTATAATAATACAGCAATTCTGTGGAAACCACAGGAAAGAAGAATACTTATATTTTTAACTTATTTAAAAAATCAATAAGAAGTCATTTTTAGCATTCTGAAAACATTTTACGAAAGTAGAATAATTTTTGGTTTCTAAACAATTTTAATAACCATATTAACATATTGACTAAATCTGCGTTGGGATTTGAAAAGCTGATATTTTTACACGAATTTTCAAAAAAAAACTTTTCGCCTAGGTTAATTACGAGCAAAGTTAGCCACTTTTATTACTTATTTAATTCACAGTTACTTCTATGTACATAAAATTCTCCTGTAACAGTGTTAGTTATCATATTCCTCCGAAACGGCTTGACCGATTTTTATGAAATTTTACACGTATATTCTGTAGGACTGAAAATAGGTGGTAATCTATTATTTACACCCATACGTTATAAGGGGGGTTGCCAGCTGCCACTTTTTTATTGTTTTGGAGAAAATTGTCTACCTTCATTTTATATTATGTACCATTAAAAATATATACAACCCTTAATTTTCACCTTTCTACCACCAACCCCTATTTTTTAATAGTTATCTATTTATTTACATCTATAAAATTCTCCTGTCGTAATGTTAGTTGCCATAATCCTCCGATACCGCTTGAACGATTTTTATGAAATTATATATGTATACATATACTTGTATATGTATACATAACATTTTGTATTGTTAGGTGGGTATATGTGTACATAACATACTCTACAAAACTACAGGTATATATAAATTAAAAAAATAATGATAAAAGTCCATCAACAAACTACGGAGATATTAAGCGCAACATATCTTTGAAAAGTTAATTTCATTTTTTGAGTGCACGGATTTTAATAATTCCGCTCCACAGACCACGAGTCGATTTCGTTAGGACGTCATTTTTAAAGATATATTAACAACTCTGTTCAAGTTTACTCAAACTTTTACACATAAACTATATACATACCTTGAACTTTAAAATAGCGCTAGTTAGGTTTCTTAATTGTTATAAAGAAACTAGCTGTGAATTAAATAAAAAAAAGTGCCTAACTTTGACCGTAATTAATCAAGGTAAAAGTTTTTTTAACATTTATGTAAAAGTACACATCGAAAACAATGTGATAACTACAGGGGTAATTTGTGTTACTAAAAGATAAATTTTTCATATCTACAGTATTTTTTGATAAAATGCATATTTTTCGAGGTATTCTCAAAAAACCCTCTAAAAAAGTCGATTTTTTCGTCGAAAAACTGTTACTTTCAAGCGCGAATAACTCAAAAAATATTAGTTTTACGAAGAAAATGTAAAAAACATTTCTTTCTTAGAATTACTTTTTACATCGATTTACATGGTTAAAATGCAATAAAAATTTCCCGTCCCCGAGATGGGGTGGCAACCACCCCAAGCTTTTAGCGTACAGCGGCATGATATAGAAAATGATCCTTGGCCTATTCCCTACGCCCTACCTTCTGTGAAAATTTCAAGTAAATCCATGCTGGACGAAAAAATTGCGAGTCAAAATGCTTCATTTCCTCGACTATAGAAGGAGGAGAAACAATCAGTAAATGTAACGAATATAAATACCTAGGTATGAATATGAAAATCACGAATGATGGAACACTAGACGGAGCCGTTAAAGAACGAAACACTCAGGGCAGGAAAGCAATTAGGCTCCTAAACTCAGTACTCTGGGACAAGCAGGTAAACAACCAAAACAAGAAAAAGATCTATAACGCCGTAGTGAAAAGCATTATAACATACAGCTGCGAAGTATGGCATATGAAGGAAAAATCAAAACGAATGTTAGAGGTCACCGAAATGGATTTCTGGAGAAGGGCTGCGGGAAGATCAAGAAGAGAACATGTCACCAATGAACGGATACGAGAAATAATGAAGGTCACACATACAACAAATGACGAAACCAACGAAATACAACTACGATGGTTTGGTCACGTATAAAGAATGCATGAAGACAGAATCCCAAAACAAGGGAAAAAATGGAAACTGCAAGATCGAAGAAGATGAGGTAGACTGAGGAAAAGTTGGCAGGCAGGAATAAACAAAGCCATGGATGAAAGAGGTCTGCAAGTAGATCAATGTACGGACAGAGAGGAATGGCGGACGGATATCGGAAGACGAAGAACGTTATAAACCGATAATATAATAATAATGTAAAAGTACCAGCTTTTTAAATCCTAAAGTCTAGGGATGGCGCTTGTTGAACAAAAAACCGGTTTTTGGTTATACCGGTTTTTTTAACTTACGGTTTAACCTGGCGGTTATAACCGGTCAAAAAATCGGTTGTTCCAAAAACAGGTTTTCGGTTTTTTTTAATCAAAAGCAAATACTCAATAAGTTATAATTTATAATGTTACATTTATATTGCACTTTAGTTTGCTCAATTTTCCTCCCGAAAAATTCCCCAACCAATTCAACCTATAAAAATTTTCCCAGGCGCTTTCAAGTTACCCTAAAAATGGGCCAGAGTACCCCAATCTCTGATTCGTCGCTCGTTGTAGACGGCGTCGGCGTATATTGCGTTGTCAATAATTGGGATATTCCCAAAAGTGATGATCCTATCGATCTATCAAAATGTCCCTTGGATCTATCAAGTTTTAAAAAATGTACAAATGACTTATAGGTATTTTACAAAATAAATTCGATATTTAACCAATTCGACATTTAACCAAAGTTCGAAACCAATTCAGTATTTACTTCTCTATTGCCATCAAAAAATTTCAGTAGGTAATATTTTTTAATACGTTTGTATAATACCTACCATTTATTTGGTAAGAATTATTTATTGTTTAAAAATTACATAATGGAGATTCCTAATCGTATTTCGGTATTCACATTATACAAGAGTCTTAAGTCTCAAGTACTCAAGTATAAACAATTTTTTAGCTGATGATGGTTGGAATATCGATTTCAAGCAGATCACATACTTTTATGTAAATATTATCATCACATGCACCATTTCACCAGTCTTTGAAACATTTATTAATCTAAATAACTATTCTCAAAATTGTTTCATAAAAGCTGATGTGACACTTTCGTCCAGTTCTCTATTAGTAAATAAAAGTTGAATTATGGTTGTTTGGGTTAATTACTTCGCATTTATTATTTATAATATTATATGATTAAGATCGAAAATATATAGAAATTTCTTCATTTCTCTCTAAATTAATTTTTTTCCACAGGCAACTTATTCGGTTTTTCAATGGTTATTACTTTAAAAAGAAAAAAACCGGTTATAACCAGGACAAAAAAACAACCGGTAAAACCGGTTGTTTCGAATTAAAAAAACTGGGTTTAGGTTATAACCGGTAGGTTTTTTCCATCCCTTAGTCGATTAATTTAGTTTGCAGTCAATACTAACAAAGTTATTCAAATTGTTTATAAGCCAAAAATGACTCTACTTTACTAAAATATTTTCGGAATGATAAAAATGAGTTTTTATTATTTTTTTAAAAACTTTGAAAACATAAGTATTCTTCTTTCATGTAGTTTCCACAAAATTGCTGTATCATTATTATTTTATGAAGAAAAGCATGCTTTATCATTGCAAAGAAAAGGATTTTTTATTAAACAAATTGAATAAAATGTAAACTAATTGACGAATCACCTTGAAATTTTTTGTTATATCTGGACTGAACATGGACTGTTTGACCCAATTTTTCATGTAATATCAGTCTTAAGTTTATTTTTACAAAAGTTTATTTTTGCAACTTCCGAAGCAACAAATAATCGTACCAAAATTCAAAAACTGCCATTTTAAACCTTTGTTCATCTACTAAAAATGAATACTCTATCTGATATAAGATATTTAATAACTTATTTTTACCTGTAGCGACTTAAACGAAAAGACTGTAATTTTCAGGGCCGTGCCGTTCTATGATGCGGTGAGGCAGCCGCATCAGGCGGCATCACAAGGGGGCGGCATAATCAGTAAAATCTAATATCTTCTTCTTCTTCAAGTGCCGTCTCCTAATCGGAGGTTGGATATCATCATCACTATCTTTAATCTATCCACCTCTGCTCTAAAGAGTTCTATAGAACTGCATCTAAACCAGTCCCTTAAATTCTTTAACCGTGACATTCTCCTTCTTCCAATGGACACGCGCCAACTCGTAACTCTTAATGACAAACTTTTTCAAATCAAAATGTACACCGGCCAATTCGTAACTTTTTTACTACCTGACCCTCCCAACTTGCAACTTATACAGGTGAATTCGAAACCATTTTTTAATTCTAATTCTATTTACACATAAACATTACATCTACTGGTAATGCAGCAGAGTTATGCTCCACGTAACGTAGAGCCACACCCAGAGCTTTAGTGGCATCTGCGTGTGACACTCAATATGACAGGGAAACTTCTTCCTCGCTTTCTTCATCTTCATTAGTCATTAGGGTTGCCTTGAGGTTGAACCAAGTCTACAATGTATTCATCCGTAAATTCTTCGCTCCCTTTGTCGTCAGCTTCAATCCATTCTGTAATTACACTTTCTTCTTAGTTTTCTGATCCATCTTGTATAGGGGAACGGGGAAAAATGGAGCTTATTCAAATTAGAAATCAAGCCATGGAGTTAACGACTAAGCACAAATGATGACACTGGCTCTGCATCAGTGACATCAATCTGAGATGGGTGGAAGAGGGAGAGAGACAGGCACAGCGACTCAAAATCAACGACAAAGTAAACTTTCAATTATTAGTTAGGCTAACTTTCGGATAATCCGACCTTTTCGGAATCCGAACAGGCTGTCCCCCCAATTAGTTAGGATTTGTGGGGTTTTACTGTATATAGGTACCTACTATAATATCTGCGTTCCAATCGGCTGGTAGTCTGTTTTGTTCATATGTTTTGTTGTATTAGCTGGTTTATTTCCTTATGTAATTCTCTTCCTCTGTATTTTTTTCCACTGTTATTTCATTTTCTTCTGCTGCTTTTCCGTTTTCTATGTTTTTAATATTTGTTTTTGTACGTTTTCTTCTGTGAAAATTTCTACTTCGTTGTTACCTTGTTCTTCTTCATCTGTTTCCTTCATACCGAATAGCATTTTTTCGTAATATTCTTCTCATATTCTGCTGATCTGTTTGTCTTCAAACAGGGTTTCTCTTTTTTTTTGTTTTTTAGTACTCTTGTTTTAATGCTGGACGTATTTTTTTATCTGACTTTTTTGTAAAATTGTTATATTTGATGGTTTTCTGTCTTTTTTAATGTCCTCCAGCGAAACCCGTCATTTTTCTTCTTTTTATTTGTTGAGTTTGCTGTGTTTCTCGCTATTTTTTATTCTTCCCTGTTTTGTTTTGACGGATTGGTTGTTTATCCACGTCATTCTAGCGTAGTTTTTTAGTTTTCTGCGTTTCGCAGTCTTGATCGTACGTAAATTACACATTTAAAATTGAAAAGGATTTATAGGTTCCAAATTAGCTAAAAGACGGTGTTTCAATCCCTGTTTGTGTATTATCGCTCCAAACCCTTCTTGGCAGTAGCGCACCCAGGGGGGGTTTGGGAGTTAAACCCCCTTTCCCTAAGGGCATATGAAAAATTATAAATAATAGCAGGAAAATGTAACTTGTCTTTCACAAAATATAGAAAAAAATTTCGACGCCCAAGCCAACCCCCTTCCTCCCAGAGAAAAATTATAGGTGCGCTACTGCTGCTTGGATGTGTCCCGTTTTTTTTTTCAAATTTATGATATGGTCACCCTACAGTAGAAACGCTTCTTAATTCACGAGAGTATTCTACACACTTGTTCTTAATCCAGGATACAGTTTTTTGTGTCAAATTAGAATTTCATAATGGTAGATAAGTTTATTTTAATTTTCTAATCTATTTCAACAGTAGGGCCCCCGCATACTGCAGACTTTTTACCTGCCGCTAGTTTAGTCGGGTTGGGCAAAATTAAAGATTTTTCTTTTTAAAATATGTAAGAATGTAGTTCGTTTGGTATGGCATGAGTGCTTTAATTTTTTTTAAGTATGTATTCTATTTGTTTTTAATTTTGTAGACTAGCAGACTTAACTACTTTATGTAATGTGAAATTTAAGACTTAGGGTAGACTGGGTACGGTTGTAACAATTTTTCTTTAGTGCTTCATAGCACAGCTATTATAGCTGTAAGCAACGATCAAAGTCTTTGATGTGAAGTAATATTCATTTGTCTTTAAATTAATGTCAAAACCTATAGCTCAAGTAAAATAGTACGGAGGGAATATGTCATTTAAATAAGTGTGTGCGATTGTTACAACCGACCCCATACCAGGGGCGGTTGTAACACGAATAGGGGACAGTTGTAACAATCAAAAATAATACATAAATCACACATATAAAATCAGTTTTATTATTTTTAATCATATTTATTAATCAAAAATACCAAACAACATCAAAATCAAATTTATTAATAAAAAGTATCGAACAAAATCTGAGTTTAAACAAATTATAATTTCCTATATTTAATCAGACTCATCACAGTTGTGGCATATATAATATCTGCTTCCATCAGTATACAGGCCACGTGAGACCATTGTTTGTAGCTACCTTGGCACTGAATCCAACTGTCTCCAGATCGACTCACTGAATAGGTCTCTAAGCAAATAAGACAATAATATTCTTCTTCTGATGGTGTATTAATCTTCATTTTCTTCGCTTTTCCTTTCCCTTTGTTTTTGATTACCTTTCCAGTAGATGATTCGAGTACTTTTTTCTTCGTTCGTCTATTTTCAACCGTTTTTGTCGCTCTTCATACTCCTTTCTAGCAGCTTCCTTTGCTGGAGTATCTGTGGAGATAGCAGACTTTTTGGTTTTTCGACCTCTGTTTCCTAGTTTTCTAGGTGGAGCTTTAGGGTAAGGCCGTAAAGTCTCAGGCGAGAAGACAGACTGCTTGCTTGTAGACGGTTCTGATGGCTGACACAAAACAGCATCACGACGAGAGATGTCTGATTCCAGATTCACTGTACCAGCTTGCCATTCTTGGCTAGGTTCTAGAGATGTTTGTCTAGGCGGTGTTATTGTTGCTTCGAGCTCGGATATTTCAATTAGTGTGAGCATTTGACGGTCAATGGATGTTTCCTTTTTAGGATCACTGTTAGTAAATTCTTTAGTTGAAGCTCTAGTTTCGGGCTCAGTGGGGCTTACTGCGCTGGATGAAGGTGAATCCTCCTTCAGTAACGAAGGTGATAGTGATTCGTCATCAGGAGCAAGTCTAATGCTATGTTGATTAGAAATGCCCACCTCTTCAGGAGTATTTGGATTAGGCCTGTCTGTCGCGAACGATGGCGCAGAATCAATTACTTGAAACGGTTGAATGGGAAGATCCCTCTCTTTCGAAATCCGGCCTGGATATTCACCTGAGTGAAAACAAGTGGCATTGCGATAGTTACAATACCCGGTATGTCGTAAATAGTCATGACTTTTCCTGGGTGATTTCGCATCCAGGCATCACAGGCAGTATTAATGGCTTTTTTGAAAGGCCCATAAACGGATCTATCTAAGGGCTGTAGCTTGTGAGAGCAGTGGGGCGGAAATGACAGTAATACTATCCCATTATCTTTGCAACAATCTAAGGAGTTGATATGTATATGGGGCGAATGATTGTCTAGCACTAATAATATCTTATGCGACAAAGAGGCATTCGTATGTTTTTGAAAATGTTTAAGAAATATAATGAATGACTTTTCTTGCATCCACCCTGATGGATTACCGGCACCGATTGATTCCACTGGTCCGTCTCTAATGAAATACTCTTGATATCTAATTCGAGGAAACACGAACATGGGTGGAATGGCGTTGCCTAATGCGTTAGCTGCAAATGCTAGTGTGACCAAAGAGCCTCGTTCAGCAGAAGTAATTGCACCCACCTGCCTTGTGCCACGTCTTGCAACAACCCTGTCAGGCTTATGTACTGTAGTAACGCCGGTTTACAATTAAAATTACTGTTACAACCGTCCCCATGAAAATCGTTACAACCGTCCCCACCCCCCCATTTTGATAATAATACTGTCGCAAGCACGAGGTAGCATAACCTATACAAAAACATATATGCTTATTATAATCTCTAAACTGCGACGATTATATAAGCATATTTTGAAATACGTGACAATATTAATATTTAAGTTATAACAGAAAGAAATTCGTCAAAAATACTTACTTTTCGTTGACAAAACACAATAGGTCTCACTGTAAGTGTAATTACCGCGCGAAAGGTGATGCAGCACTGATAATCGTGTCGGGACACGTTGTCTGCGTATTCCTTCCCTTGTGCCCCTCGCCTACCATACACAGTTTCGATAATATTCGAGTTGTTACAACCGTACCCTGTTACAACCGTACCCAGGCTCCCCTACTACTATATTTTAAATATTTTTCAAAATATTATTTTCTATATCCCTACATAAAAAAATACATTGAGTGTATGAAATAAGTAAGCAATGTTTTAAACATTTTTATTATTTTCCAGACACCTTTGCACCTATTAGTTGAACAAATTATATTATTAAAAATGTTGTACTTACTTTACTTAAGCCGACCTCTTGTACCCTACTCTGTCGAGGTAAAAGTTTTGTAATAAAAAATTAAGAATTCAATTTTAACACTTCTATAATATGTCACAATTGAGCAATTAGACCAGCAGATTCGGCAACTGGTTATGATAAATTCATCAATTTTAATGAACATACTTTTTAATTTTTTATTTTTGCAGTGAAAAAAAATACATTGTTAATTATACAAAAAAATATCATTAATATATCACAACAATATTTTTTTCAACATACTACAATAATCAATTATAAAAATATCCGAAGTCTAAATTCCAACATTTGAGGTGACAACAGCGCAGTGGAAGCCATGAGGACATAAACTCAAATATACGGAGACCACTACAACCGCAAACTGAATAAATATATATTTGGATGCCATCAAAACCGTTAAAGTGATTTTAGATATACAGCAAGTGAACATGGCGCGCCTGACGGCAATTGCTCCAAGTAATGTGTATATTATTATACAGATAACGTGACTGAGGACGTCCGGCCAATATTTTGTGTAAGCATTGTAGGAAGTGGTACCTTTCATTTGCGATACATTTTAGGGAAAGTCCTCGTGGCAACCGTATATCGGAGTTCACGAAGACCTGGAAGCCACGAGAGACTACGGTTTAACATGGGGGGACGTCATAAGATGCTAAATATATATATATATATATATATATATATATATATATATATATATATATATATATATATATATATATATATATATATATATACATCCCGCTATCATTATGTCATCTTTTCATGTTGCAGTCATTTGGCATCACTAAGAAATACTATAATTTTCGAATTTTAATTCGTGTATGTTTGTTGAGCGCATTTTTTAATGCCCTGTATCGTTCTCAGTTTTCTAAAATGTTGATTTTAAAAATTTAAATTATATACAAAAATTTTTACACTTCACAGCCATTTTGACTTCCACCACATAAAAATGTGTATTTGCGGTGTATTTGCCGTCAATCGATGTTGCCACGAGTTAAAAATATCAATCGTTTGAGGCCAGGTAGAAAAGGTATATTATAAACCATATAAAAGGTGGGTTCTTTATCTACCTGTTCGGCTAGTTCGGCTGGTAAGGGTCCAAATATTTTACGAATTGAATTGTGTTTATTTTATTTCATCTGCTAAATTATAATTTTCTCATAACGACTTAAAATATTTGTTTGAAAAATTAATTTTGGGTCATTCCATTTCAAATCACTCAATTTTGGAGCAAAAAAAAATTTGGACCTCTGATTTGTCTGAAAATTGGTATATTGCTTCTGCGGGACGTAAAAATAAGATATTTAAGGTCAAAAAATCTTCTTCTTCTTTTTTTCTCAAAATGTTATTTTATTCGATTTTACAGTGATTTGGTGTTTATTTATACAAATTTCCATTTTCTCTCGTAAAGTATCAATGGAAAACATAATATTTTAATAGAAGGGACTCAAAAATGTCATTATATGGTATTATAACAAGTTACTTTGATTCAAAACAAGCTTTTGATCAAATTTTATAGTATAGAAAACGTTAAAATACCGTTTTTTTTTACATTTTTCACCATTCCCAAAATGCATCATAATCGATTTGGCTGAAAATTTGCCCACAGATAGACAAAACATAGGACTTTAAGTGGTCATAAGGATTTGAATTATATTACAATACCCAAAAAGTTACATGCAATATTATAGTCAAAAATATAGGCGTCTACTGTAAGTAAAATTAACTCGAAAATATCGACCTCACGACAAAAATTGTTAAAAAGAAATTGTAACAATTGTAAATACGATTTATTTGGAACAATTTCAGTTCCTTCCATTTTTGTCGAAAAGTTAAAAATGGCGGAGATATTGAGCAAAACAGGTTCTCCTTTAAAATCAAGATGGCCGCTAACGTAACGGAGGAATTCAGTCGCGATTTTAAATTTAGGCTACTATTGACTCCCCTAAAGATCAGAAAAATAAATTTTTGTGCAGCTTGGCATTCAAGGTCAAATGCTATCCCGACTGGACTAATACATACTTTTGAGTATGATATTACTGCATGTAACTTTTTTGGTATTATAATATATTTCAAATCCTTCTAACCACTTAAAGTCCTATCTTTTAGCTATCTGCGGGCAAATTTTTAGCCAAATCGATGATGATGTATTTTGGGAATGGACTTTACGACAGAAAATGCAAATTTGTTTAAATAAACACCAAATCACTGTAAAATCGCATAAAATAACATTTTGAGAAAAAGAAGAAGAAGACCTTAAATATCTTCTTTTTACGTCCCGCAGAAGCTATATACCAATTTTCAGACAAATCGGAGATCCAAATTTTTTCGCCTAAGTGATTTGACATGGAATGTACCTTTTACATTTTCGTTTAATTTACTTACGGTTTTTGTTCAGAATTTTGAAGAAACGCTTGGTTTGACATAAAATTTGGGACACGCATAGCTAATATGTTAAAGAAAAAAAGTGATATTGTGCCGATATGTGCTTTTGATCTGGAGGTGAGTTTCGTACGTTATCGGGGATGAAAACAAATACGTTCAAGTAAGTCCGGAATTGGATAAACTGACTAATTCTAAACAACTTCTATTTTATAGAGTTTTTTCACTAAGTCAATAATTGGAAATAATAAAAATTGGAACCTGGAATGTACGAAGTACGTACGAAGAGGGTGCCTTAAAAAATTTAGATAATATTATGGAGAATTACAAAGTAGACATCCTGGCCTTACAAGAAACAAAACAGTTGGGAACTGAAATAGTCAAAATAGGAAAAAGAACCTTTTTTAAGAGTGGCGGGACAAACAGATATTTTGGAGTTGGATTTATGGTGACAGAAAAAATAAGTAAATTAGTTATAGACTTCCAAGCAATATCAGATAGAATATGTTATTTAAGAATAAGAGGAAAGTACAGAAACATTAGCATCATTAATGCACATGCCCCCACTGAAGAAAAAGACCTAGAAACCAAGACAGAGTTCTATGAGAAGCTAAGTAATTTGATGGATAAAATTCAGAAATATGACATAAAGATAATCGTAGGAGATATGAATGCCAAAATAGGAAGAGAAGAGATTTACAGAAGTATAACGGGTGGAAAAAGTTTGCATAAGGAATCAAATGAAAATGGGAAAAAATTAATTGAATTTGCAACAGAAAATAAAATGAAAATTGTAAGCACAAGATTTGACCATAAGGATATTCATAAGATAACTTGGATATCTCCAGATGGAAGGACAAAAAACCAGATAGACCACGTATTAATAGAAAGTAAACATATCAGAGCAATTACCGATTCCAGAAGCTACAGAGGGGCAGATACCAATAGCGATCATATTCTAACGATAGCCAAACTTAAACAAGAGCTGCCAAGAAACCCAAGAACAGCAAAAGAAAGATTAACATACAGGATAGAATTACTTAAAGAAGAAAAAACGGCAAACAAATTTGTGGCAGAGATAAATAAAAGACTTCGTTACCCCACCGCAGAAGATATTGATGAAGAATGGAGGAATATACAGATAGCGATGACAGAAGCAACGGAACTATGTCTAGGAAAAGTACAAGCAGAGAAACGAAGAGACTGGTTTGACGAGGATTGTAAAATAGCATTGATACGTAGAAATAAAGCAAAAATAGAAAAAGACAAAAATAATACACAGGATACTACAGAAAAATATAAAATGGCAAGAAGAGAAGTAAAACAAATCTGCAGAAAAAAGAAAAGACAACATCTTGACAAACAGTTGAAAACAATAGAAGAATCATACGTAAACAAGGAAATAAGAAATTTCTACCAAGAAGTAAAAAAATCTCGAGGAACTGCAAAGAGTAAAACAAGTTATTGTAGAGGTAAAGACGGTGTGCTTTTAGGAGAAACAACAGAAAAATTGAACAGATGGGCGGAGTATTTTGAAGAACTATTAAATGAAAATAAACAAGCAGAACCCCAGGAAATAAAACAACATGAACAGGATAACACAGAACAACAACGTGAAGAAGAACCTACACTACAAGAAGTAAAAGAAGCAATATTGAAGCAAAAAAATAACAAAAGCGCAGGAGAAAGCGGAATTCCGGCAGAGATTTTTAAAGTAGGAGGAGAAAAGCTGCAAGAAAAAATTTTCCGACTAATATTAACAGTCTGGCAAAAAGAGGAAATGCCGCAACAATGGAACAATGCACTCATCTGTCCAATCTACAAAAAAGGTGATGAAACAAGTTGCGAAAATTATAGAGGAATATCGCTATTAGAAGTGGCCTATAAAATACTTGCAAAAATCATCCGAAATAGATTGCAAAAGGAGGTAAATAAGATCATTGGAGAATACCAAGGAGGTTTTAGACCAGGAAGATCAACAACAGATCAAATATGTTTATTAAAACTAATACAGAACAACAGCTACGAACAAAATTTGGGACTACACATGTTGTTCATTGACTTTAAACAGGCTTACGACTCAGTGGACCGAGATATGCTATATGAAGCAATGAGATCCTTGGGTATTTCAGGAAAGCTGGTTAAATTAGTGAGAATGACGCTCAACAATACAAAAAACAGGATAACACTGGAAGGAAATTTTTCAAAACAATTCACAGTGAATAAAGGACTGAAACAGGGTGACCCTCTATCTACAGACTTATTTAACTTGGTACTAGAACACATAGTAAGAAGGATAAAAATTAATACAAGCGGTACCATATTTAACAACAGACAGCAGTTTATAGCTTACGCTGATGATCTAGTCATCCTAACAAGAACAAAGGAACATCTCCAAAAAATATTCCAAAAGTTCGAAGCGGAAGCAAAAAGGTATGGATTAAGAATCAACCAAGGAAAAACACAATACATGGTAATGAAAGGAGATATAAATAAAGAGAATAACTATATAAAAATGAAAGGAGAAGGAGATGAATATAAATTTAAGGAAGTAGCAAAATTCGAATACCTGGGAGTGACTGTAACCAGTACTGGAAGGGAAGAAAAAGAAATAGATAAAAGATTATTGAAGGGAAGTCGAGTTGTGGGTGCCTTAAACACGATATTAAAAGCAAAAAATGTATCAATAAACGCGAAAATCAGAATGTATGAAACGATAATACGGCCCACAGTGTTGTATGCGAGCGAAACGTGGGTAATGAATCAACAAGAGGAGAAGAAGATACAGATATGGGAAAGGAAGATCCTGAGAAAAATTTTTGGAGGTATACAGATAGCGGAGAAAACCTGGAGGAGACGAACAAATGAAGAAGTAATGAGGATGTATGGGAGACCAAAAATAACGACAAAAATACGAGCCCAAAGAGTTAGATGGCTGGGACATATTACTCGAATGCCAGAAACTAGAAACGTCAAACGAATATTGAATGACAGAGCATTGGGAAAAAGGAGACGAGGTCGACCAAGGAAGAGATGGTTAGAGGCTGCAGAGAGGGATTTGGAAGAAATCGGGGTGAAGGACTGGAGAAAGAGTGCAGAGGACCGAACAGAATGGAGAAATATTATCCAGAATTTAGAAGCCGTAGGCCTATAAGGCCTGTTAGCGCTGTTATATATAAAGTATCAATGGAAAACATAATATTTTAATAGAAGGGACTCAAAAATGTCATTATATGGTATTATAACAAGTTACTTTGATTCAAAACAAGCTTTTGATCAAATTTTATAGTATAGAAAACGTTAAAATACCGTTTTTTTTTACATTTTTCACCATTCCCAAAATGCATCATAATCGATTTGGCTGAAAATTTGCCCACAGATAGACAAAATATAGGACTTTAAGTGGTCATAAGGATTTGAATTATATTACAATACCCAAAAAGTTACATGCAATATTATAGTCAAAAATATAGGCGTCTACTGTAAGTAAAATTAACTCGAAAATATCGACCCCACGACAAAAATTGTTAAAAAGAAATTGTAATAATTGTAAATACGATTTATTTGGAACAATTTCAGTTCCTTCCATTTTTGTCGAAAAGTTAAAAATGGCGGAGATATTGAGCAAAACAGGTTCTCCTTTAAAATCAAGATGGCCGCTAACGTAACGGAGGAATTCAGTCGCGATTTTAAATTTAGGCTACTATTGACTCCCCTAAAGATCAGAAAAATAAATTTTTGTGCAGCTTGGCATTCAAGGTCAAATGCTATCCCGACTGGACTAATACATACTTTTGAGTATGATATTACTGCATGTAACTTTTTTGGTATTATAATATATTTCAAATCCTTCTAACCACTTAAAGTCCTATCTTTTAGCTATCTGCGGGCAAATTTTTAGCCAAATCGATGATGATGTATTTTGGGAATGGACTTTACGACAGAAAATGCAAATTTGTTTAAATAAACACCAAATCACTGTAAAATCGCATAAAATAACATTTTGAGAAAAAGAAGAAGAAGACCTTAAATATCTTCTTTTTACGTCCCGCAGAAGCTATATACCAATTTTCAGACAAATCGGAGATCCAAATTTTTTCGCCTAAGTGATTTGACATGGAATGTACCTTTTACATTTTCGTTTAATTTACTTACGGTTTTTGTTCAGAATTTTGAAGAAACGCTTGGTTTGACATAAAATTTGGGACACGCATAGCTAATATGTTAAAGAAAAAAAGTGATATTGTGCCGATATGTGCTTTTGATCTGGAGGTGAGTTTCGTACGTTATCGGGGATGAAAACAAATACGTTCAAGTAAGTCCGGAATTGGATAAACTGACTAATTCTAAACAACTTCTATTTTATAGAGTTTTTTCACTAAGTCAATAATTTTAGAGATATTTGCGAGTGAATATGTTCATTTTTCAACAAAAAAAAAACACGTTTTTAGACGGTTTTTCGCAAATAACTCAAAAAGTAGGTACCTACTTTATTGAAAAAAAATTAGCAAATAGCAAATATAGCTTATAAAAAAGTGTAAAAATGGTATATGTGTCAGGTCTGTAGACCCAGTAGAAGCAGAGTTATTGCTAAGCTTTGTTTTAAAACCAAGAGGAGTAGGTAAACTAAAAAGACAGATTCACACCCAGGAAAGTCACTAGAAATATCTTCAGATACATCTTCTTTTTTGGTTGATCATATCGGCCTTTGACGGTAATATTGACTAAAAATCTAGAAACTAAAAGGAATAACGCAGAAAATACAAAAATCGCTGATAAAATAAATAAACTAACCTATGAAATGCCAATAGTGTTAAAATTTTATAAATGTCATTATTGTCAAAATTTGATATGAGTAAAATTGCCTGAGGTTGTACCAATTACAAACAAGGTTTACGGCGCGGGAAATTTGAATTTCTCTTAGTTTAAAAACAGACTATAATTAAAAATAACCTCTTATATGTCAAATTCCAAATCGAATATTTTAACGTGAAATAAAAAAAATGAAACACTTTTCTAGGAAAACTTATTACAACTTTTTTGAAGTGTTTAAGAAAACGTTTATTTTTATTTTTTTAAAAAGATTCTAGCAGCAAGAGTAAGCAAGTTACGCTCAAAATACAGTTGTTTCTTTTTTTTTTTTTTTGTTAAAAATATCGTAAAAATCTCCCTCTAATTAACAGCCCAAATGGAATTAATCGTTACCACTTCACAAGTAACTTTATGTATTGTTTGTGTTTGTAAGTTTCATCAGTTCAAAGTGCTTATTTGTGAAAAAATTTGGTTTTAAAGTAAATTTTAAATCTTTAATTTTGAAAAAAAAAGACTTTTTTCAAAATAACTTAAAAATTATTAGTGATACCAAATATCTTAAAGAGTAAAAAATGTAGGTTTTGCTTTTTTAAATATTTGGGATTTTTTGATTTTCTGGAAGACAAAAATTGGTTAAGATATGGCTGTTTAAAATTTGCATATACATACTCGTGACTAGTGATTCGTTCGAGCCCTTTCAACAAACCCCCTTTCAAAAATAAGCATTTTTAACCAATGCAATTTACAGATCATATACAGGGTGTCCCCGAAAATAGTGCGTTCCTTAAAGGTATAGATAGAAAGCACAATGTAGAGCAAAAAATTCTTATAACATTTTCAGCCGTTTAAAACTTTTATAGAACAAAATTTGCTTAGAATTAGAATTAGTTAGTTTATCCACTCTCGGACTTATTTTGAACGTATGTTTTTTCACCCCCAAGAAGGGGTGAAATTCACATCCAGGACAAGAGAACATATCGGCATAATCTCACTTTTTTCTTTTTCATTTTAGCTACGTGTGTGCCAAATTTCATGTCAATCCAAGCGGTTCTTTAAAATCTGGAGGTTTTGCGATATTTTACCGTGAGTGAATGGAATAATTGCCGTTGTCACTTTTAGATAAGAAGTCATTATCACAATGACATAGTCAGGTTAACTGAATTATATAATTATTGTTTTTATCATTAAATGTGAAAACCTAGAATTATCCATGTCTGTGCGTCAATAAACACAACTCCTCTGTTAGTAGGACAGAAAGAATGACAAATAAGGTGTCAAATGAAAGCCTATAACCAAAATATGATATTACATGTGAGAAGTTTGACCTCGGACTGCCTGTTCCAGAGTTGCAACCGAAAGTACTGTTTTAAATTCGTCGAAATAGTACAAATTATTATTCAACGCGACTAAGAAAGACCAGAACAAATACATACTTCCGGTTTCATGCCTGTCTGTTCGTCCATGTCTGTCGGTGAACAAAATTCATCCGTCATATCAACTGACAAAAAGTTACACGAAGAGTTCAAATATCGACTGCCGGTTCAACTTCCGGTCACTTTGGGTGAAAAATTAGAACTTACGATGTCCAATTGCTTGTTACAATTTTTTTATAAGTGTTCTACTCTATCTATTCTGACTTTTTCTATAACTTACTTGGATCACATATAATTTAATACAGTTTTGATGTCAGGGTCTTCAAAATTTATGTGGTGAGTTCCAGTATGTGATGAATGAAAAACGACTCCATAAGCAGAAGAAAAAAGTGTTCTTTAAAGTGTTCTCAAAACCTAAGACAATACATCGACTCACAAGAGCGTTGTGACAGTAGCAGAAATTCGTGTTGGGGTTCGAATTACTTTCTCATACGGCTTACTCTCCTGACTTGGCCCCCTCCGATTATTAAGTGTTCCCAAATCTGAAGAAATGACTCGTAAATAAAAAAATCAGCTGAGATAATTGAAGAAAAAAAATAACTATTTTTCAGAGCTTCCAGAATCGTATTATGCGCACGGCATCGACATAAAAAATTTGTAAAACCGTTAAAATCGCTGTATTGAACATATTGAATAAAATTAAGGAATTTTCATGAAAACATGTTTTTCATGAAAATATGTCTACTTTTATAGGACGCACTTCAGCAGTTCATAAAAAAAGCTTACAGACTTTCTAATGCTGTTTGCTAAATAGCAAAAATAACAAAAATTTTATTACTCATGAAGAAGATCAAGCAGCTAAATTTAAAGTAAAATCATTAGATGGCATATAAATAGATATGGAACAGAAGTTGATATCCACTTCTGAACCCACCTCAAAAGAAGTGGACGAAATAGAGTAATTGGGAGTCCTTCAAAAGTCACCTGAGCACTCAGAACCTAGTACCAGTACATGCAGCTGCGATAATATTAAAGAGAAATCCGACAAAAGAATTGAGAGGGAACTCTGGACCAAATATCAAAAACCAGTGTAACCTAACACTTCCAGCTTCATATTAATAATAGAAAATCACCGAAAGACAAATATGTAATGTAAAGAATTAATATCTCAATATTCCGGTCTACTAAACAATAACGACTGGCAAAACATAGTCTTTATTCAAGTCGTATATTCAAAAAATAAGATAAGTAGAGTAATAAATGGATAATTAAAAATTGCGAGAAACACTGCAAGACCCGAAGACAAAAAAAAACAAAAATTAATGTGCTAAATAAAAGTATTGATTCGTTACTGCAGAACTAGAACTGTTATATGGAGCTATACTAGTCTGGATCGGTGTAAATTAAATGAGAAAGAAAATAATATAATAAACACACTTTAAGAGCAGATAGAGAAAATATATGGATTATCAGAAGGTTCAAACGGCAGAATTATCAACGATAAACAAGAAAAAGTCAACGAGATAATAATTCTTTACCAACTGTTTTATTATAATTAGGGGTACGGAATAGATGCGAATTCGGCGAAATTTTTAACAAAAATGAGATAAATGTGAAATATGGAGTTTTTGTTTATTTCCGCAAAGTACCTGCAGGTGCTCAACTCGTCCGTAAATAAGTAGGTACTTAGTCACGTAATAAATAAGGAATGGAAAGATTTTACGGAAGTCGGAAATTTTTCTATTGTACATAATTTTTAAAAGGTGTTTATTTTTCTAACACGTGTTGAAACAGAAGGAACTTTCATTGTTCATCATTAAATAGATAAAGATAAGATAAGGAATTGATATTTTTCAATGTTGATTCTTTGAGAAATATAAATAATCCGACTGTTGTTATCTGCATTTCGGTCTTTTGTATTGGTAAAAATCTAAGTAGGAATAAAAGTCGGCTAATTCTTATTTTCTAAACATATAAATTAGTCAAACAGGACAATCAGTGCTCATTCCGTCAATTTTTACTAAGAACATGGTCTATCAAAAAAGTTTTCATAGTAACATAAAGTTACTTAAAGCACAGTATATAGAGGTTCCACAGTAGAACCACTCTCCGAAAAATTGGAAGTAAAATGTTTCAACGCGCAGGGCGGCTGCGCATATTTCCTGGCCGCGCGAGAACCATTCTTCCATTGCCAGTCGAGTAGGAACGTACGGGTTAACAGTGCCGTATTTTGCTTAAATTGAGTTAGTTTTGTGAATAATTGTTGGTATTGTGAAGTTGAACATGAGTAAAGTTCGAAGTGGTATTAGTCGGTGTTCAGCGAAAATGTGCACGAACAATTCAAAAAATTGTAACTACAGTTTTTTCCGATTTCCCAAGGAAGCTGATAGGTACGTATATAATTTTGAATTTGCTTATTTAACCACCTTAACAGAATAGCATCATTAATATTGGAAATAGTAAAATGTTACGTGCAGTTTTTTAAATACTTATGATACAATAATTATGTTTACAAAGAGGAAATATTTTCTAAAGATGTTTTGATATATATTATATGTTTATATATATAAATTCGGGTTCAAAACGTCCTCCGATGTTGTCCGATGCCTTGTTGCCAATATCTTCTATCATTACAATTTTCATCTTCTAATCCTCGTACACTCATTGATCGTCTTACTCCTTGTATCCACGTCGTTCTTGGCCTTCCTCTTTTCCTGATGTCTGTAGGTATACATTTCATAATTTTGGGAGTCTCTCCTCTCCCATTCTCTGAACATGTCCGTACCACGTTAATTGTTTCTTCTCAGTGCATCTATGACCGTTTCCTGTAAACTAATTCTTCGCTTTACTTACTCATTTCTAACCCGGTCCAATCTCGATGTTCTACTTGCTCTTCTTAGGATGTCCATCTCGGTAGCTTCTATTTTACTTATTTGGTGTTCCTTTACTCTCCATGTTTCTGATCCCTATACCAATGTGCTCTTAATCATGGTGTTGTATATTCTCATTTTTCTTTGTTTCCCTATCTTGGTACTCCACAAAACTCCGTTCAATGATTTAATTATATCTCTAATTATCGTTCTTTCTTTATTTACTCTGCTCTTAATTTCTGCATCTTCCGTATCTTCTTTGCTGAAATTAATTCCCAAATACTTAGGTACATTTACCACAGCTAGTTATTTTCTGATTATATTGTCCAATATCATATTAGTTGAATCTTCTCATAGGCATAAATATTGTGTTTTTTCAACATTCATCTGCATATTATATTATATATTTATGAAAGTTAATAATAGCCGGAAAATTTAGTGTTGTCTAAATAGTAAGTAAATTTAATTTATTTTCAGAGCACGAAATTGGGCAATGTTGTGCCAGAGAGAAGATTTGTTAAAGAAAAAAACTTAAATTCGAACAGATTATGCAGTGTGCATTTTGAAAATACTATGTTTTCAAATAAAACTCGGAACAGTTTATGTAAAAACGCAGTACCACGTTTATTTCCTTCAATAGAAGAGAGTCCAAACCAACATTCAAATGTTGATCAAGGTGAGTTTATATGTTTGAAAGCTGCAATTTCTATGTAAACCCAAGAATCTTCTGCTATTTATATTGTTGACGTACAAATTTGTTGCATTGTAGTATTGCAATAAATTGCTTGTTTACTATGTAAACAACTTTACTATTTGTTATTCAAAACATACCAAACTTATTTTGAAACTATTTCTTGTGTCATGTTATAGTTTATTAGTTTTTGGTGTAATAAACCACAAATTATGAAATTCAATATTATCAACATTAAAATCGGAATTGTTTGTGTGACCACATTATTCCTTCACTCAACTCATTTTAAATCCCCTCGAAATTAAAGGTAATTTGTGACCTGGAAATACCAAGCTGCCCCTTGCAATCTGTCTGCTCTATACAAAAATATTTAAGCGGAATTTTGACGTGGAAATACCACAGTATATAGAGGGAAATTCCCTCTATATACTGTGGAAATACCATATATTGTCGAAATAAAAGACGGTATGCGACTTTCTAAGAAATTATAATCCATTTCCTGCTATTCTCTTTGCTATTTCTATTGTTGGAATACAAATTTGTTGAATTTGCATTTGTTAAATATTTTTGATTTCAAAATAACAAAAGGATTCCTTGTACTTTAAAAAAAGAATTCAGCTTGGTAATAAAAAATTAAATGTTGTAGATTGTAGATATTTTATGTGTAATACGACACTTTCTTCATATAAGGCAACCTATAAACTTCTGTTGTAGATGATGAAAACAGTTTTGATCCAGTAAATGAGGAAGATGAGGAACAACGGGAAGAATTAGCTACCGTACTGCTAGGTGGAGAGGACGACAGCGAAGTTGTTCTACAAAAAAATCAACAAACTGAAACTTTGGAAAGTGTATCGACCTATAGCCCTAGAAAAAACAAGCTAAGAAAGACTATAAAGGAATTGCAAAACAAGAATTTTCGATTAAAAAAAAATTGCAAAAACTACAAGGTTCTGGAAAACCCGATTATCTTAAAAACATTACATTGGAAAATTATAAATCACTAACGGATAAATTTTGTTCTGCCAATAAAAATTTAGCTAATTTTATTAATATTCAAATTGAACAAAATCTGAAAAAAAAGAACGGTCGGAGATATTCAAACGAATACAAAAACTTTTGTTTACAATTATATTTTAACGGTCCAAAACTGTATAGGAAAAAATTAGTTAAAGAATTTTGCTTGCCCAGTGTTACAACATTACACAAATTTGTCACACATATATCTGTCAAACCTGGAATAAATGATTTCATTTTTGATATACTTAAAAAAAATGAATAATGTTTCTGATCTCGATAAATTATGTATCCTTTGTTTTGACGAAATGAGTATTAAGGCACATTTATTTTATAGTATTAAAAAAGATAGAATAATAGGTTTTGAAGACTTTGGAGATGAAAATGCTAGTTTTAAACCAGCATTATCCGCAACAGTAATAATGATAAGAGGCGTAAAAACCAACTGGAAGCAACCAATAGCTTACTACCTTGTTAATTCAACTTGCCCTGCGGAAAAGCTACAAAATATAATTTTAGATATTATTACAAAATTACAAAATATTTCTTTAAAAGTGGTAGGAGTAGTATGTGATATGGGCTCTAATAATCTTAAACTTTCAAATTTGTTAAATATATCTGCCGATAGACCATATTTTTATCATGAAAATAATAAAATTGTCTTTTCTTTTGATACACCTCATTTATTAAAAGCACTCCGCAATAACTTCCTAAGACACAAATTTGTTATTGATGATATTATCGCTTCTTGGGAATTCATTAAAAAATTTTACGAACATGATAAAAAATATCCTATACGTGCAGCGCCAAAATTGACCGAATCACATATATCTCCTAACAATTTTGAAAAAATGAAAGTGAAATATGCTTCTCAGATATTTAGTAACACTGTTGCTGCCGGTCTGCATCTGTATATTAGATTTAATGTATTCGTCGAGAAAGCAACAACAACCGAAACACTTATTAGGAACGTTAATAATTTATTTGATATGCTCAATTCTTCTTCATTAAGAGGAGCAACTGAGTACCAAAGACCGTATAGAGGAACCGATACTCAGCAAGAATTTCTTAATACGTGTTTCCGATTGTTTAATAATTTACAGGTAATTAATTTTAAAGGTGAAAATGTAACACCAAGAATAAAATGTGTTAATGGTTGGAAAATAACCATTAATGGAGTGATTCATTTGTGGAATCTACTACAGTCACACGGAATGGATTATTTTTTCACAAGACGGATGAATCAAAATTGTCTAGAAAACTTTTTTGGTTCAATCAGGCAGCTAGGTGGCAATTGTGTTAACCCTACTCCGGTACAATTTACCGCAGCATTCAAAAGATATTTTTGTTTAGACACCATGCATTCCGGTACAGAAAATTGCGAAAGAGATGCCGGCGATATTTTGTTAAATTTAACCGATATATGTAACGACGAATCACGGCCCGAAACCCCTGCTTTGGTTCCTGAAAACACTTTGGATGACCAAGAATATCAAACATCAGATAAATTACAGAAAAACTTCACAAGATATATATGCGGTTATTTAATAAAAAAGTGTCTTAGGAAACATGTTTGTCAAATCTGTGAAGCATATGGGAGAGAGTACGATGAACTAGACGATTCGTCTCTGTTTTGTTACGTTAAAGCCTACAGTGGTAATGAAACAAACGTTTTTGGCAAGCTCTATATGCCGAGCCAAAATTTTGTGCAGTATATTACAGATTTGGAAATTATTTTTCAAGAAAATTTTCAAAATTTTAGTCATCAACCGAAAATCTTACAAAACTACGTCAGTTTATTCGAAAAAATACCATATACGCATCCTTGCAGCAATTTTCCAAAGGGTTATCTCATTAGATTATATGCTAGAATAAGAATATATTACACATTAAAAACAATTAATAGAAATTTTAAAGTATCTAAGACAAAAGGACATAGGAAATTAATAATTTGAAAACATAATTAGCTTTAAAACTTGTTGTTTGTTTGGGTTTATATGACTGCGGACACTAAATCCATTCGCAAATTTTAATTTTTTTTACTTATTAGTCATGTTTCGCATACAATTTTATCCGTAAACTAATACTAACATTAATTTCTAATAAGTAATCCTTTTTATATTTTTTTGATAATTTAGTTAGTTAAGTAATTCATAATTTAGTTTTAAAATGTATTTTTTGATAATTACTTCTTCTATAATATTATATAATAAATTTTTCTGCAGCTCTGTACTTAATTTAAGAGCTATTTTGCAATATATTGTTTACGTTCCTCATTTTTTTAGGGGGAGAATAGGAATCACCCGGTACTCTCTCCAACTATCTGAAATATCTTCTGATAGCCATATTTGAATAAAAAATTTAATAGTGTTTTTTTTTATTTTGATATAAATTTGCCAACATAATATAAGGTATATTCCTATTCCTGGCGAAGTATTTTTCTTATTCTTAAGACTTATTTTTAATTCATACAAACTAAATGGCACTGAAAGTGGATAATATTGTGTAGTGGATAACACTGGACATAATTTTCTTAAAAACGCATCAACCAATTCTCTTTTGGTCACTGGATTTACTTGTGGTTTAAAAATGGATCTGACTAGACTATGTCCCGCAGACATCCTGACAATGCAGATGCTTTGTTGATCTGACTCCTCAGGTCCTTTACTGGGCCACAATTAACTTAAAAAAAATAATTTTATTAACGTTTCGACTTCCAATTCGGACGTCGTTGTCAAAACACAAAATATTAATTTATTTTTGTATTTTGACAACGACGTTTGAATTGGAAGTCGAAACGTTAAAAAAATTATTTTTTCAAGTCAAATTGTGGCTTATTTCCCAATTAGAATAGTTGATATTCGTTTAATTCATTAAAAAAATTGTTGAAATTGTTAAAAATAAGAAAGACGAAGAGAAATTTTTTTATTTAAATTTGTGGCTAAAAATCACCATCATAAATTATAAAAGGCTTCTCGAGACTATTAAAAAACTTTTTCCGTTCATTTACTGTGATTTTAGGATTTGGTTTTACTGTAAAACCATGTAAAACTTTTACATAATATATAGAATAAATGGTTAACTTTTTAGCAGTTTAAATTTTAACTGATAATATACTGTTGCACATAACGCGATTGATTTGATGAAAAGTAGGACTATTGTAAAATTTAATTAATTTTTTGCAGACTACAACTGAAACTAAACGAATAATGCAGAAAACACAAAAATCTTTGATATAACCAAGTTAACCTATGAAATGCCAATAGTGACAAAATTTCATAAATGTCAATAGTGTCAAAATTTCATAACAGTGGAGTAAACTTGCCTGCCGTTGGACGAATTACAAACAAGCGTTACGACGCGGTAAATTTGAATTACTCCTCCTGGTTTAAAAACAGAGTATAGTAATGCCGTGAGAGCTTCGAGATTAACCTCCTTTTTATTTGACATTTATATGACGTGTACAATATATTAAAAACCATTGCGATATAAAACTTGCGCAATACCGTTGATATTTTAAATACCGTTGAAATATAAACATTGAATTGTAATATTGTTTTTCATTTATTAAACCCTTTAGTTTTGTAATATTAACATTTAGTAAGAACATCTGGACAGTTAAATATGGGAAACCGCATTTTATATTTTAATAAATAATAATAGTAGTAGGCCCAGAAAGTTTTAGTACGGCTCTGTAAGGTTAACCAAAGGAGCGTGCGGCCTCCGCCTGCATTCACCACTGGTGAATTACCAATTTCGTACTTTGCCGGTATTACTTTCAGAGATCAAAGCGCCGACAGACGAGTGATTTTACTGTGGAACCTCTATATACTGTGCTTAAAGTATCCCCTAAAATGGGACGCCCTAAAACAATTTTGAGTGATCGAGTCAAAGAATTTGCAACAGATGACCTATATCTGTGTGACACAAGACACAATTGCTACACAGTGCAGTTTTCCGTCATTTGCTAAAGCAGCATTACAGAGCATTTGGAGTCCAACGAACAGCGTAGACGCAGAACGATTCTTCAGCACATATAATATTGTAGTGACAGTGACAGATTCGAAGAACAGCTCTTAAAGAGTCGAATGTCGAAATTACAACGATGTTAGCTTTTAATTAATGTTTTCTGTTGTTTTACTCGTAGTTAAAAATAAATGCAAAATTTTGTAATTATAAAAAAAGTAAATGCGAAATTCATGTTTTTTATTTGCGAAAATTCCGTACCCCTAATTATAATTAGTTATAAAATAGCTTAAATGGGGAAAAGCTGTAAGCTTAGACCAAACACCAGTAGGGGGCATCCAATTAATTGAGTGAAAAAAATTAAATGTATAACAATATTCACTTCATTTACTGAAAAGGCATTGTCCCGCAAGAATGGTTGAAATCACAATTAATAGCCCTACAAAAAGACAAGCGCTTAAAAGTGATAAGACCATTGAACAATAAGCCTGTAAGCTACCTTTTAAACACATGCTCAAAAATAATCCATAACGCAAGGATTGTTAGGAAATTCTTTTATAGACTTCAGGCAACAAATTCTCCTGATCATGTTTAAAAAACGTACGGAATGTACTAAATAAAAAAATATATTTATCATTTACAAATATATACCCTTATACTATAACATAATTCTAACGTTGAATATATAATGCTTTCCTGTGGAGTGTACAAAGGATGGTCCTGTTTTTCCCGCACGCTGCCTTGTTTAGTCTTCTTTGTCGTTTAATTCGTTAAATTCTATCCTCTTATGTCACGGCTTCAGGAAGAAGTGGATATATGCAGTGAACGGGAGGCCTATGTCGAACAGTGAACGAAGGGGGCCTTTTCGCGTTTATCATGTAGAGAAGTCACCTGTCAAAAACTGGACGTATGTAATCGTATTCACTTTGTTAAATACTGTCACATAATATGTCATACACCTCTGTGCGTTAATCCATTTTATTTCTACAATTTTAAGGTGCTATTACATGCCGCCATTTTTATTTGTCTACAGTCGCATTCTGCCCGTTAAATCCCATCGTTTGAGGCGCTGTACGTCACGACTGGATCAATTGTAGCGAAGCTACATGACTAAGGCCCTTTTAACATGTTGCTGTATTTGATTTTTCTGTGCCATTTTATATTATTTGTCAAATACTATTATTTGAGGTGCTGTACATCACGATTAGACCAATAGGACCGTAGATACAAGACTAAGGCCCTTTTGACATGCTGCTGTACTTGATTTTTCTATGTCATTGTATTCTATTTGACAAATCCAGTTATTTGAGGTGCTGTACTCCACGATTGGACCAATAGGAGCGAAGATACGTAAATAAGGCCCTTTTTTCATGTTGCTGTATTTGATTATTCTGTGTCATTGTATTCTGTTCGTTAAACCCTATCATTTGAGGTGCTGTATGTCACGATTGGACCAATAGGACCGAAGATACATAACAAAGGCCCTTTTGACTTGTTGCTGTATTTGATTTGTTTGTGTCAAATTTGATTCTATTGGTCAAGTCCTATTACTTAAGATGCCGTACGTCACGATTGGACTAATAGGACCGAAGATACGCTACTAAGGCCCTTTTTACATGCTGTTGTATTTGATTTTTCTATGTCATTGTATTCTGTTTGTCAAATCCTATCATTTGAGGTGCTATATATCACGTTTGGTCTAACAGGACCGAAGATACATAACTAAGGCCCTTTTGACATGCTGCTGTGTTTGATTTTTCTGTGTCATTGTCTTCTATGATGCCTAAGGCATGTCTATGATATGCCTTATTTTTAAATAAAACAAGTAATTGGACTTCGTAAGTCCTAGGTTTTCACCCAAAGTAATCGAAAGTAGAACTGGAAGACAATATTTGAATTTTACGTGTAACTTTGCGTGGATTGATATACGAATTTACTAATTTTGAGTCATTTTTCTAAACTTTCACATTTGTCACCTCATTTGTAATTCTACCCGGTATAATGGCGGAGGAGTTATATTGGCGGTCGTACGGACCGACAGAAAGATTGCCTAGGTCAAATATCTCACCTTTAGTACCATCCTTGGATTATAAGCTTTCATTTGACACCTCATTTATCATTCTAGCTGGTATAATGATGGAAGAGTTATATTCGCGTTCGGACGGACCGACGGACAGACCGCCTAGGTCAAATATCTCACCTTTAGTACCATCCTTGGATTATCAGCTTTCATTTGACACCTCATTTGTCATTCTACCTGGTATAATGACGGAGAAGTTATATTCGCGGTCGTACGGACCGACGGAAAGACAGCCTAGGTCAAATATCTCATCTTTAGTACCATCCTTGGATCATAAGCTTTCATTTGACACCTCATTTATCATTCAAGCTGTTATAATGATGGAGGAGTTATATTCGCGGTCGTACGGACCGACGGAAAGACAGCCTAGGTCAAATATCTCACCTTTAGTACCATCCTTGGATTATAAGCTTTCATTTGACCTCATTTGTCATTCTACCTGGTATAATGATGGAGGAGTTATATTCGCGGTCGGACAGACCGCCAAGGTCAAAGATCTCACATTTAGTACCATCCTTGGATTTTTAGCTTTCATTGGACACCTCATTTGTCATTCTACCTGGTATAATGACAGAGAAGTTATATTCGCGGTCGTACGGACCGACGGAAAGACAGCCTATGTCAAATATCTCACCTTTAGTAAGATCCTTGGATCATAAGCTTTCATTTGACACCTCATTTATCATTCAAGCTGGTATAATGATGGAGGAGTTATATTCGCGGTCGTACGGACCGACGGAAAGACAGCCTAGGTCAAATATCTCACCTTTAGTACCATCCTTGGATTATAAGCTTTCATTTGACACCTCATTTGTCATTCTACCTGGTATAAAGACGTAGAAGTTATATATGCGGTCGTACGGACCGACGGAAAGAAAGCCTAGGTCAAATATCTCACCTTTAGTACCATCCTTGGATCATAAGCTTTCATTTGACGCCTCATTTATCATTCTAGCTGGTATAATGATGGAGGAGTTATATACGCGGTCGGACGGACCGACGGACAGACCGCCTAGGTCAAATATCTCACCTTTAGTACCATCCTGGGATTATCAGCTTTCATTTGACACCTCCTTTGTCATTCTACCTGGTATAATGACAGAGAAGTTATATTCGCGGTCGTACGGACCGACGGAAAGACAGCCTAGGTCAAATATCTCACCTTTAGTACCATCCTTGGATCATAAGCTTTCATTTGACGCCTCATTTATTATTCTAGCTGGTATAATGATGGAGGAGTTATATTCGCGGTCGGACGGACCGACGGACAGACCGCCTAGGTCAAATATCTCACCTTTAGTACCATCCTGGGATTATCAGCTTTCATTTGACACCTCCTTTGTCATTCTACCTGGTATAATGACAGAGAAGTTATATTCGCGGTCGTACGGACCGACGGAAAGACAGCCTAGGTCAAATATCTCACCTTTAGTACCATCCTTGGATCATAAGCTTTTATTTGACGCCTCATTTATTATTCTAGCTGGTATAATGATGGAGGAGTTATATTCGCGGTCGGACGGACCGACGGAAAGACAGCCTAGGTCAAATATCTCACCTTCAGTACCATCCTTGGATTATGAGCTTTCATTTGACACCTCATTTGTAATTCTACCTGGTATAATGACGGAGAAGTTATATTCGCGGTCGTACGGACCGACGGAAAAACAACCTAGGTCAAAGATCTCACCTTTAGTACCATCCTTGAATCATAAGCTTTCATTTGACACCTCATTTGTCATTCTACCTGGTATAATGACGGAGAAGTTATACTCGCGGTCGTACGGACCGACGGAAAGACAGCCTAGGTCAAATATCTCACCTTTAGTACCATCCTTGGATGATAAGCTTTCATTTGACGCCTCATTTATTATTCTAGCTGGTATAATGATGGAGGAGTTATACTCGCGGTCGGACGGACCGACGGAAAGAGAGCCTAGGTCAAATATCTCACCTTCAGTACCATCCTTGGATTATAAGCTTTAATTTGACACCTCATTTGTCATTCTACCTGGTATAATGACGGAGGAGTTATATTCGCGGTCGTACGGACCGACGGAAAGACAGCCTAGGTCAAATATCTCACCTTTAGTACCATCCTTGGATTATAAGCTTTCATTTGACACCTCATTTGTCATTCTACCTGGTATAATGATGGAGGAGGTATATTCGCGGTCGGACAGACCGACGGACAGACCGCCAAGGTCAAATATATCACCTTTAGTACCATCCTTGTAATATCAGCTTTCCGTTGACACCTCATTTGTCATTCTAGCTGGTATATTGACGGAGGAGTTGTGATTACAGACAGACGGACGGACAGACGGACGTGGATAATACAAAGTTTTCACATTTTTTCAAAATTGGGTGAAAACAACATGATGCCAGAATGATTTGTTGATGAAAATGATATATTCATTCTCAAATTGCCAATTTTTCGGTGTGGATAATATTGTATTCAACAGTGATGCCAAATTTCTGATGCCAAAATGATTGATAATGAAAGTGGGATATACGTTTTCATGTATATAGCGGCAGCGACAAAACGGTAAAACACTGAACTAAATGTATATAATATTTTCACTGTACCATCATTTTGGACTCAAACATTTTATGGAATAAACTTATATAACTTAGTAAGGGATAAACAAAGAAAGCTGATATATTAAAGTAACATCAAGAAATCAAATCTCTAACTACCGAGTTGATTAGACTTCTGGTAACAAGTGCAGGAAAAAAGTTATTAAGGTAGTGTAAAGTGGCATCAATATACAGATGCCACTTTGCAAGACGATGCCAAATCGATGGTAAATGCATAATGTATCGATGCCAAATTGATAGTAGGATGTATATATATATATATATATATATATATATATATATATATATATATATATATATATATATATATATATATATATATATATATATATATATATATATATATATACATATATATATATATATTTATGCACAGATATCAAAGTGAGGTCCTGACATTACGCGCACTTAGTGAGGACCGGTAGAAAACGTAGACATAATCGTTTTAACTCTTCATAGTGACCTTGACAAGTAAATAGCAATTAAAAAATGACGAGTATACACAAAAAAAATTACGTATATGTGCCCCGTATTGTTCAAGTATATTGCCACCCAAGTGAGGCCATTATACGCAGCTATTAAAGTGAGACTGTATATACTTTTTCGTTATGCGCACAAAGTGAGGACAACTTTACGTGTATATTTCCTTACAGCTCATCAAGTGAGGACCATACAGTGTTGTCGATAAATATGAGATTAATCGTTTCTACTGCCTTTTTCTGTATAACACAGTAAGAATTATTATTGTTTCGATGTTTCAGTCACTTGCAGTTATAAGAAGATGTGGACTCTTTGTTCTTGCTCGTACTGTTTGTTAATTTTATAACATTTTAGTACCTCAGCATTAAATCACGGTAGCCTTATCGGAGACTAGCGTTAATAAAGAAATAGTTTTATATTTTTTAATAATTTACGTTAAAGATGGATAGGAAAGCAAGAATTTTGAAAATAGCGTTAGTTGAGAACAATAATAATCAAAATGGAGGACACAGTGATAGTTCAGTTATGTGAAATTTATATTGAACTTAACATATAAATATAAAAGCCCGACTTTTGATCTAAGGGGAACACAGTTTTTACGGTACATACATATCTGTCATTTGTCAACCCCCTCCCTTCCATTTCCCCCACACCTTATTTTTAAATAGGGAAGAGGGGCGTGTGCTAGCTCATTTGAAAGGATATTCAATTCTCTATCCAGTATTATTAACATTGACATAATTATCTATACAGAGTGTATTTTAGTATAGGTACTGTTGCCCCTGTCGATTTTCATTTTGAAATGAAAATTTTAGAACCTTAATTTTAGTATACAAGATGATTTACTTAATTTAATTAAACTTAATTTACCTTTTTTACTGACTTAATTTTACACAGTTATTCCACTAGATGGCAAATACAGTGAATATTTGCATATGTTTTATTTCGAATAATCATTTTAAAATAGTTTTAGTTTTCTATTTTCTCTGAAAATTGTTGCAAGCTTCTTGTTCTTATACTTAAAATCATGTCACTACAAATTTATACGAGACTACATATTAAGAGTATAGAAAGTATTATAATATATGACATACATGCTTTTTTCCATTTATTGAAGATATTTCACCTTATCCTGAAACAATGCAATGTGACCAAGTGTCCTCAACTAAAAAAATATATCCCACTATTTTGATATTAAATGTATATTTTGTACTATAAACCGTATTGAAATAGATTGCAACATGTGTGCGTGGTTGGGATATTGACTGCGAAACCTAAGGCTTCATTCGCCTAATCATATTTACCTTTGATTCTTATAACAATAAATAAAATTGATTAACATTTTATATCAATATTATTAGTGTTTTTAAACAATATCAGTATGATATATCAGTATGATAAAGTCAAGATAAACAATACTATAACAGAAAGCTTTGAGGTCAAACAAGGACTGCGACAGGGTGATCCATTATCGCCTATAATGTTTAGCATATTACTAGAAAAGGTTATACAGGAATCAAACATTAATAGAACAGGTCTGATCTACCACAAAAAACATCAGTGCTTGGCATTCGCAGACGATTTGGTAATCTTGGCTAGGAGCAAAATAGAACTTATAGAAACACTCATGAAACTCGAGGAGAGGGCAGCAACCAAAGGATTGTATATAAATGAAGCAAAAACAAAGTAAATGGAATGGACAAATAAGCAATTCGTTCGGGGGCAATACATAACAATGACAACAGCGAAGGGAACACAGTATAAATTCGAAGAAGTTGAGAGATTTGAGTACTTAAGAACTGTCTTCACAAGAGATCCTAACTGTGAAGAAAAAATACAAAAGAGAATTATGTCGGACAACCGCGCTATATTTGCTTTTAATGGGTTGTTAAGAAGTAAACATATATCACGAAGAGCAAAACTAAGAACTTACAAGACCATAATAAGGCCGATAGTAACGTATGCTTCTGAAACATGGGTCACAACAAAAAACATCAAGAGTTGTTATTAGTTTGGGAGAGGAAAATGCTGCGCAAAATCTTCGGTGGGAAAAACTTAAATGGACAATGGGTACGAAGAACAAATAAGGAACTAACTGAGCTCTATCAAGATCCTAACATACTAGCAGTAATTAAGGCGCAAAGACTTAGATGGTTGGGCCATGTGCAGAGGATGATTCCATCTAGAATTCCCAGAATGGTACTATCTAGTGCATTGGCAGGGAAAAGACGAAGAGGAAGACCGAGGTCACGATGGAGTAATGGAGTTAGAGAAGATATGAGAAGAATTAACTTAAGGAACTGGGAAACAAAAGCGACTGACAAAAGGGAGTGGAAAAGAATAGTACATCAAGCCATGGGCCTACTAGGCTCGTAGTGCTTACATATTATAATATCAGTTTTCTAATATTATCCAGTTCCATATCCAGTTCCGAATCCAGTGGTTATATTTCTTCCGTATTGTTTAGTTTCGCTTCCAGTGATTGTATTTTTTTTTCTTGTTTTTTTTTTAAATATTTATTTATTATTTTATTACTATATTTTTTTATTGTGCTCATAATAGATTGCAACATTGTCTACAGACATGAATGCAGTAACAATAAATAAAAAAATCGGAGATCCACACCCCGGATTTGAAATCGAAACCTCTGCTTTACGAATCCGAGATCCGAGGTCTACCCACTAGGTCACTAGGCTATCGCTCTTAGACAATATTTTTTCCTGAAACGGGGAACTTTTAAAGCCGGGTCTAGACTATGTAACAAAACATGCTAATAACAAAGTTGTACAACAAATTTGTTGTACAACTTTGCTATGTAACTTGTTAATAGCATGAGTATCCAGACTATATAACAAAAAACAAAACAACAACATGAGCATAAAGTTTGCAGCATTTTAGATGGATAGCTGGTGGGTTAGGTAGTATATAAAATTGCGTCATATAAGTATGGAGGATCTCTTCATAGCAACAGCAGCTTGTGTAATATTGTGGAGGCGACACCGGCGTGTTAAATTAATATTTTGGATGTGTCCTTCATTAGCAGCTCGAGCAAAATATAGGTAGTGGTACAGCTCTTTTAGCTGATCTGGAAAGAGATAACATAGACCCATCGACAGGAGACATTAAATGTGATGGCAGTTTTAAAAACTTCTTAAGAATAGAAAGTTCTGATTTTGAATTTCTTATAAATGAAATCGGCCATAAAATAGGCAGGAAAGACATTTCGAGATGCAATTCCAGTAAGAGAAAGATTAACAGTTATATTATTAGCAAAGTATATGAGGCGTTCTTTGCAAAAACCCCAGTTGTCCTTTTTTTTTCGGAAATGGACTTATGGCTTCTATGGATTGAAGGACTAATTACCTACGTTCCTTGCGTAAGAAACTTGCATTAAAATTACAGTAGTTCAAAATATAAGCGACAAAAATATAGGCGATTCCGCCTAAACCCCATATGTCAAGCGCAATTCCCTTCAAAACCATAGTTGTTATTGGTGTTTTTGCGGGAAACTTTATCGCTTGGCTGTCAGAACCGTGGGCTGTCAGTAGGTTTTTATAGGTTAAATATCCTTCGAATAGTTGTGTTGCGTGATATTATAAGTAAACACCATTTTTCGTTCATTTTTTATTTTGGTTTATTACTATAAATATCGTTTTTCCTATAAATTAATGAAAAATTCCTGCAAAAACCCCATATGTCAAATGAATAAATGTCCTTCATAAATAAACAAAAGGAAAAAATAATGTTATTTATATTGTAAACTGTGTGTAATCATCAAAATAATAAATCACTAATTTGAGAATTTCCGTAAACTTAATAGGGTTCAATTAAATAACTTTTTTTTAAATATCTCCGATGTTGTAAAAAGTGACATATGGGGTTTTTGCAAAGAACGCCTCATATTTTTTAAACTTTTTACTCATTGTTTCAGAGAGGAAGTATAACATTTCTGTAGAATTTAATTCCTCAGTATTATCGTCTTCACCTGTTCATGATTGAGTGTCACTGTCTGTTTGAATTGGTGTAGCTGGAGAAGTAGCGGATGTAGGTGTAGTGGACGGAATAGAAAGGCTCAGATATATTGTATGATTGAGTGCCTGTTTGAGTAGCTGATGAAGCAGTCTGCATCTGTGTAGCGAATGAAGTGAATGTTACAGGTTTTATGTCTGAACACTCTGCTCTGTAGAGAATAGTATTTATGTCAAATTTAGAGTTGATTTGCACCGATTTGCTGTTAAGGTTCCGCGTACTGCTTTTCTTTTGTTGGCTTGAGTTATAGGCGAACGTGCATTGCATTAGTTTTAACTACAGTTTCTGTATCTATTTTCACTTCTATTTCAGTCTATTCATCGTGTTTTTTATTTGTTTTTTAAATCAATAAATGTAGCTCATCCCATAGCAATCCCATAATACTCGTTACTTACGAAATAGCTCAATTAAATGAGTAGTCAGTTCTTTCGACAATTTCATCGCGTAAATAACCCTACGTGAACAGAGCAAAGAAAAATCTAGCACAATCACTCCAGAATGAACAAGGCGATATGACTCCAACGGTTGCTGCTCGCGTAGGTACTATGCCAGAGAAAAACATGTTTTTAGGTGTAGATCAGTCGCGGTGCGGTTTTATAACTTTCTCTGATGTTTACCGACATCTGTTGGATAACATAAAACATGCTATATAACCAGAAAAATGTTATACAACACTGTGTTTTAAAACTTGTTTATTTAAAATTTTGTAACAAGTTACAAAACTTTGTTATTTAACATGTTTTGTTACATAGTCTGGACCCGGCTTAACGGTAACTTCTTATAGGTAATACACTACAATTTCTGAATATTTTTTCTGAAATCTATCGAATGGTACCAAACACGACCCCACGGAGGTGGGGGGGGGGGGGTTGCTTTAAAATCTTAAATAGGAACTCCTTTTTTTATTTCAGATTTGGATTCTTTGCGTAAAAATAAGCAACTTTTATTTGAAACGTTTTTTCTAATTACGGATAGGTGGCGCTATAATCGGAGAAAACGGGTGTTGGAAATGGAAAATTAAATTAAAATATGGAAAGTCCCCACTAAAATGGAAAATTTTACTTAACTTTTTTGGTTTTAGAACCTAATAATCACAACCCAATAGGTCCCCAAAGCGCTCGAGTGACTGCACATTTAGCATAGTTTGCTCCCCTACTATATATGTATTATAAATAATATGCGAAGTAATTATTAACCCAAACAACCTTAATTCAACTTTTATTTACTAATAAAGAACTGGACGAAATTGTCACATCAGCTTTTATGAAACACATGAATATTTACATAAAAAGGTAAGTGATCTGCTTGAAATCGATATTCCCAAAATCATCTAAAAATTGTTTATACTTGAGTACTTTGAGACTCTTGTATGAAATGTGAATACCGAAATACGATTAGGAATCTCCATTATGTAATTTTTAAATAATACATAATTCTTAGGAAATGAAAGGTATTATACAAATGTGTTAAAAAATACTACCTACTGAAATTTTTTGATGGCAATAAATGATGAATTGGTTTATCGAATTTATTTCAATAAAATATGTCATTTGGATATTTTTTTAAACTCGATAGATCCTAGGGACATGTCGGTAGATCGGTAGGATCATCACTTTTGGGAGTTTTGGGAATATCCCAATTGACAACGCAATATACACCGACGCCGTCTACAACGAGCGACGAATCAGAGATGCCAGATTGGGGTACTTTCGCCCATTTTTAGGGTAATTTGAAAGCACATGGGAAAATTTTTATAGGTTGAATTGGTTGGGGAATTTTTCGGGAGGAAAATTGAGCAAACTGAATTGCAATATAAATGTATTGTTATGATCTGCTTTTTATTAATTATATATTAATTATTATTTATCTGATTAATTATTTAATTGTCGCAAATCATACATAAAAATGAATAAAAAATCTCAGGGTGCCTTTTTATACTATAAAAAAAATCTAAATTATCTCACGTTATACTTATCTTCTCTCGTGGGTTCAGTATCTCTTAGTTGATCCTAATCGGGATAAAATAGGGAAAAGAAATAAAGCAAAATATTAAAATAAACATACAGAATTGTCTTTTATTTGTCAAAATCAATACTCTAAACTCTATCAAATCTAAAACCTGTGGACACAGATGTCTGAATGAAATCTTTACCACTTAAATTTATTATAGTTAAAAAAAAACAATTTATCGGTTTGTTCCCGATGACTTTGGTAAAACAAACTAAACAAAACAAATTTATGTATTCGCAAGATTAGCTATACTTCTTATTTACTTTTAGAAATATTGGAATTTTAATTCATATGCCTTTTACTCAAAATTTTAGTTTCCGAACATAAAAATATCTTTCACATAAGTTGACTGACCTTTTGCTTCACTCACTCTGATGTCTTCTCGTGACCCAAAACAGCTCTCCCTCGTTGACTATGTTAAAGGCTACTCATCAAAGCCCTCTCCGTTCTCCAGCTTCAAAACTATCAGCATACCAGCACCAATTCTCCAACAAGCCGGGCCTCTTTTGACACGTACTCGATTCAAACAAAACTCCAAAAATTCTCTGCTCTCCTTCTCACAATAATACAGAATCAAAGAGGTATTTCGTCTCAATTTGATCTGTCTCTCGTTCCACTTTTCAACACTATTCTCCACTATCAAACAGCCACTGGTATCTGCTAACTATCTATCCACTAAAACGTCGAACCGGTCCTCAGCGATGCCAAAAACATAATGACTTCCCCTTCAAACTCTCTTAATCATTCAAACTACTTTTCCCCTTCCACGTTGCCAAGAATCTGAAACATCGACTTTTCCATTCGACAAACAAAACAGTCACCCTCAAAACCATTCCGACCATCCTAATTACCTTCTGAGAACTATACAACATTTACTCGTGTTGAAACAAAGATACTAAAATTCCAAACTTTCTCCTAAAACCACTTTTCTAGAAATTGATAATTACCTCTACCCTAAACAATCTTTTTCCATTTTAAATCAAAATACATCGTTATTTTCACTTTAATTATTCACAAAAGTCTTTAATGGTTCATCGGAAAGCTCATTAAAAAAAGAAATCCACTTACATCCAAACTAAATTCTAATAAATATTTACAGATCAATATACAGGGTGTATCAAATTTATGTGCCCGCGTTATTAAAAAAAAATTAATTTAATTTTTATTTTGCCTTTGATTGATAAAATTGAAAACACAATATTATGTAACACATAACATTATATTAACATTATAACCTATCGAGTATTTGCTTCTGATTAAAAAAACCGAAAAATGGTTTTTGGAACAACCGCTTTTTTTGACCAGTTATAACCGCCAGGTTAAACCGTAAGTAAAAAACCGGTATAACCGAAAACCGGTTTTTTGTTCAACAACCGCCATCCCTACCTTGGTTGTTACAAATACAGTTCGCTGGAATAAGTTTTACCCCCCTTATTAACTTATTTATTTTTAGCACATAAGAAAAACGCTCGGATAGGTCGATTTTTAAAATAATCATAGTATATTATAGCGTAAATGTTTCGAACTTTACGCGATCCCTCTTCTTCAGGTGACAGGCACAACTTTGATTTTTTTAAATAGGAAAGTAAGTACATCATGTGACACCTCATTTAAAGGCTTTTTTCTACAACCCTGTTAAAAATGCAATTTTTAGAACTCCATACGTGCGTTAAAAATGCTACTTTAAGGCAGGGCCGGTTTTAGGGTTCTGAGCGCCCCTGGCAAAATAAAATTTGGCGCCCCTTCATATAAGAATATACAAATTTACTGCAAATATAAAAAAAATAGGAAAAAATCAAAATTTTACCATAAAGAACTATGTAAAAATATATTTATTTAAAAAATAGTAGGATAGTTATTACTTACAACTTATCCAACATAGGGCATAGCATAGCGAGCACATTTTAAGTTCAAGCGACGAAGAAGCGAGGTAAAAGATAAATGCACATTATCAACAACCAGTAAAAAATGTGTATAAATAACTATTTAGATGGAAAATAAGCCACAATTAAATTGAAAAAAATAATTTTATTATCGTTTCGACGCCCAAATCGGGTGTCGTTGTCAAAATACTACTAAATTAAACAAAAATGTTGTTGCTTAGTAAAAAATTCGTCTAATAATTTATTTAATCTGACTCATTTATATCATTTAGTGTGTATAAATCTTCTACAAGACCAAAAAACATGTTGATCATGCGCAAGATATAGCTGCATCCCCAATAACTAAATTGAGGGAGTGGCATCCACTTAGCATAAATTAACATGCGGATATTCTTTGCAAACGCGAGCTTGTACATCTTTATTTTTTCTCTTCCTTTTAGAGCCGTTGTGATATCCTTGGCCTTACAATCATCTATGCAAATTCAAATAAAATCATTCATTATTATTTTTTTATTATCTCATGAGCTTTTTATTATCTCTATGACTCGATACCTATAGAACCAAGCTATGGTTTTAGGTATCGAGTTACTAGGACAAACAATATGCTGCATACTAAAATTAAACCCGGTACTGTGGGATAAGAACATCAGTATAAAAACAAAAAGAAGAATATAATACAACACCATGACAAAAAGTATTCTGAATAATGGGTGTGAAAATTGAATAAAAAATACGAAAACCAAATGCAAAATAAGAGCAACAGAGATCGAATACCTAAGTAGAAGCTGTAGAAGGGATAGAATAAATAACATAGAGATTAAGAAAATAATGGTAATGAATTCAAGGGATAATAGACAACATAGAACAAAAGAGATTAACCTGGTACGGACATGGCAGAAGAGCAGACCAAAATCGTTGATAAACAGAATAACAGATTGGAGCCCGATAGGAAGAAGGAAGAGAGACAGACCCCGAAAATCTTTTAGAGATAAAATGGACGAAGCAATATTAGAAAAGAAACCTGCAGGACTGGAAAAACAGAAAGAACTGAAAATAACGGTCAAGTGAAATAATACAGGAAAAACTACGGAAATCCAGGGTGGTCAAGAAAAAACAGGATGTTTCTAAATAAATGCAACAAACTTTAAAGGGTAATTCTATATGAAAAAATAATGACAGTTTGCTCTATAAGCGTATGTCAGCAAATACTTCGTTTCCGAGATATGGGGTGTTGACATTTTTCTTACAAACTGACGATTTCTTTATTGTTCTAAAACCGGTTCAGATATGCAAATGAAATTTGATGTGTTTTAAGAGGTAATTATTGCGCATTTTTTGACATAAAATTAATAATTTTATATCTACTGTTGAAATGGTGTGAATTTTTTTAAAGAAAAACATAGTACGCCACTGAGATATTTCAAATAACAGATCATTTTGGAATTACTCGTTCAATTTATGATATATACAAAAATCTATTATTCCTTTATTTCATACGTCGTTCGTGCCGTTTTTATGCAAAAAGTGAAACATCTTAACGCGTACAAAGTATTCGAAATAAATTTCTATATATTCATATTATGAAAAAGAACTTGTCAATTCTAATTCATATAGATATACCTGGTTTGTTTTTTTTTATTTCAAATTACACACCCACGGACACACGACAATGTTGATAAAGCAAAGTTTACAGAACAGGAAGACAAAACTATCTAACCATTGAGGCTATAATGACAAGTAGCAGTATAATAATATCACTGACTATTCATAAATTTGTTGATACTTCGTAAATCTGATCTTCGTGTATTTTAAGTATGTATGTATAACATTGTAATACCATAAAAGTGATAGGTATTACCTGACAAAAATGACCTTTAAAAGCCATGACAGTTTTTAGGTTGCATTATTTTTATTAGAGAATTTTTGTGAGCTAGAAATAGTTTTCTTATTGTTACAATTACTTAATATTAATTGTCTTAGGAGTAATCTTAGCCCAAAGATAATCTATAAAGTCCAAAAAAAATAGTGAATGTAAAAAATATTATATTTTTTTTTCTTTAGCTAATGCCTCGACAACTAATGGCCATTGGCATGGTAGGTACGGTAATTTTGAACAGTTAGGTACCTAGTGTCATGTGTAAGTAGTGTGGGTGTTGAGTAAGTGGCTTGTTACTTTGCAATGTCGACGTCATTGTCTTTGCAAAGAGACGCTAATTGTATCCGAACGTCTGCGGTCCCTCCGGTGAGAACCGATCCCACGAGGACAGAAACTATATTCATTTATTAATTTATAATAAATGAAAAATTTCCGACCCTGGTGAGATTCGAACCCACAACCTTTCGGATTTTTTCGATCCAAAGGCAGGCGCTCTTACCACTGAGCCACGGAGGGGGGTAAATATTATATTTATATATCAGCGTCTCTCAAAATTTGGCGCCCCCAAATTCTGGCGCCCCGGGCGGTCGCCCGGCTCGCCCGCCCCTTTATCCGGCGCTGCCTTAAGGCACTAGTGCTTTAAAATTTTTATGGCACTGCAATTCGTATTGATCGTATAGGCAATTTTGATGTAATGTCAAAAAAATATAAAAATGGAATGTCAGTCAAGTTCAAGTAAAAGTTTTTGTAGATATTGTCCTGTAATTACGTTTGTAGAAAAAATATTGCATGATATGCGTGTTAAAAAGTGCATTTTTAAGGCACTCATGTGAATTGCAGAACTCGCTGTCGCTCATTCTGCAAACTTTCACATGCGTGCCTTAAACGTGTACTTTTAACACTTATATCATAAATAACTATTGAAATACTGATTACAAAAATTTATAGTATTTTAAGCCTTTCTGAGAGCATATGCGCAAAAATTTCGCTCGAATTATTTTTAAATGCGTTCATTTTTTTCGAATACTGAGAAAACCTTAAGTATTTTTAAAAAATTTAAACGCAGAAAGAAATATTACTGTATTATCCATGGTCGAAAGTCCTTGAGAACTTCTATAATATTTATTTTAATAAGTCACAGGGGTGAAAAAATATAGTCTGATTTTTAATTTTAAATATATATTACAAAAGAAACTTTTTGTTCATTATAAGGGACTTTCTGCCCTCGGGAATAATGTAGTCTTCTATTTTGCGTTTAAATATTTTAAAAATACCTATTAGTTATCTCAGGATTCGAAAAAAATAAATGCGTTTAAAAAGAACTCGACCGAAATTTTGCGCCTACGCTCTCAAAAAGGATTAAAGTATTAAACATTTTTGTACTGTTTGAATTTATGCGACGATTGACGATCCACTGTTTTAAAGATTGGTTGAACAGATGTTGCCAGTTGTATGGTCCTCACTATGTGTATCGTAAGTTATTCAACAGGGCATAGAATATACATGGTTAGAAAATATACGCCAAAGTCAGCGCCTCTATGCGGAAAATCTCTGAACTAAAAATTGATGTGGACCATACAAAGTGAGGTCCCACTTTTTTTTGTAAAAAAACAGTGTTTGCTATCAGTACATGTCTACGAAAAAGTCTTACATTGATTGACTAAGTGAGGTCCGTATACTGGACCTCACTTTGTACAGGACCTCACTTCAACCGCAGTTTCTTTTGATATGTGGCTCACTTCATACGCTGGGAGTAAATATATATATATATATATATATATATATATATATATATATATATATATATATATATATATATATATATATATGTATATATATATATATATATATATCTTCGATTCTATTCAAGTGATCTTCGATTCTATTCAAAAAATTTTTCCCAGCCCGAAGTAGTGGATGTGTGAATTGTTCGTAAGGGGATTTTTCCGCATTCTCTATTTCATTTGTTTATATATATATATATATATATATATATATATATATATATATATATATATATATATATATATATATATATATATATATATATATATATATATATATATATATCATAAAGGAGTACGACCGTCAATTCCAATATAACAAAGGAGCACTCGTAAGTGTAGGGTTTTATCGGTCAAGTGGGTGAAAAAAGAGACAAAGAATTCAGCTACTTCATCTATTTATTGAAGACGTTTCGTCTACTGCTCAGTAGACATCATCAGTTCATCTACAAAAAGAGTGTTATAAGAAACAACATCCAAAAGAGAGGTAAAAAAGCACTAGCGTTACCTTAAAAAGACATGTAGCAAAAGATAAGATGTACATAGTAAAAAAAACCTTATCCATGAACCAATGTAATGTATAAGTATGTAACATTTAAGTGTATAGTTAATATTTAAAAACTTTAGTACAGCCAAAGACAAGACCATGTGGTAACAGTCACATATAAAAAACAAGTGGAAAAAAGCTGGCTTGCTTTTTTTTCCAAAGTCAAGAATGAACCAAGAAAAAACCAGATTCACACTTCCAAAAATTTAGTAGTGTTTAAGCATACTTCATTTTAACCTTAGGCAACATCATTAAATGAATATAGTGCTATATTCATTTAATGATGTTGCCTAAGGTTAAAATGAAGTATGCTTAAACACTACTAAAATTTTTGGAAGTGTGAATCTGGTTTTTTCTTGGTTCATTCTTGACTTTGGAAAAAAAAGCAAGCCAGCTTTTTTCCACTTGTTTTTTATATGTGACTGTTACCACATGGTCTTGTCTTTGGCTGTACTAAAGTTTTTAAATATTAACTATACACTTAAATGTTACATACTTATACATTACATTGGTTCATGGATAAGGTTTTTTTTACTATGTACATCTTATCTTTTGCTACATGTCTTTTTAAGGTAACGCTAGTGCTTTTTTACCTCTCTTTTGGATGTTGTTTCTTATAACACTCTTTTTGTAGATGAACTGATGATGTCTACTGAGCAGTAGACGAAACGTCTTCAATAAATAGATGAAGTAGCTGAATTCTTTGTCTCTTTTTTCACCCACTTGACCGATAAAACCCTACACTTACGAGTGCTCCTTTGTTATATATATATATATATATTTATATTTATATATATATATATATATATATATATATATATATATATATATATATATATATATATATATATATAAGTAGTATATATATAAGTAGTGGGGTTCCTACGGTCTCCTCCGCATCCCACATTTCGCCCGCCATCGTTTTCTATTCACCCATTCGTTTTCGTCAATAGCTCTATCTGCCATAGACTGTTCTATGCCTTTCTTCTATGTTTCTGTAGGCCTTCCTCTTCTTCTTCTATTTATGGGTGTGTAATTTAATGCTCTTTTTGGCCATCTTTCCTCTGACATCCTCATAACATGGCCATACCATAGCAATTTCTTTGTTTCTATATGGTCAACCGTGGAATACATACTATTTGTCCGTCGTCTTATTTCCTCATTTGGTACATGTTCTAATCTAGATACTCTGCATACTCTACGTAAGTAATCCATTTCCGCTACTTCTATATTTTTCCTTTCCTTTCCTGTGAGCTGCCAACACTCTGCTCCATAAGTTATAATAGGTTCTACAATTGTTCTGTAGATTGTTAACTTTGTGTTCAGCTTCACCTTGTTAGACCATAGTAGACCATTTAAAATACGAGTTGCTTTCCTTCCTTGCTGTATCCTATGCTGTATGTCTCTTTTTGTAGTTCCTTCTTCTGATATTATGCTTCCTAAATATCTATATTCCTTACATTTCCTTATATTTCTTAACTCTAATTCCGGATCTTCGGTTTCCTCTCCTATTCTCAAATATTCCGTTTTCTCCATGTTCATACATAGGCCCCATTTTATCATATTCGATCTGTAACTTTCTTACAAAACAATATATATATATATATATATATATATATATATATATATATATATATATATATATATATATCAAGCAGTGATTCTTGAGGATGCAGTCTATTTTGGCCCACAAGACAAAGAAAACTCTTTGACTTACTGTCAAGCTTTCGAATTTATTTTAATTCTTTTTCAAGACATCTGTTGACAAAAATATACAAATATAAAAATTATGTAGGTACAATTTTCTTAATTACTTACTAGTCATGAGATTACATTGAAAAAATTTGAAACTTTACCAAAAGGACAATTATGCACATAGGTATGAAAAATTATTTTAAAAACTTCAGTTATGTTGTCATGTTTGAAATATGTCATGAAATATGTAAAGTGTATACACTTTATATAGGAGGAAAGTAGAACTAGTAACAACATATTTTTTATTTTTTATTTTTTTATTTATATATATATATATATATATATATATATATATATATATATATATATATATATATATATATATATATATATATATATATATATATATATATACATCCCGCTATCATTATGTCATCTTTTCATGTTGCAGTCATTTGGCATCACTAAGAAATACTATCATTTTCGAATTTTAATTCGTGTATGTTTATTGAGCGCATTTTTTAATGCCCTGTATCGTTCTCAGTTTTCTAAAATTTTGATTTTAAAAATTTAAATTATATACAAAAATTTTTACACTTCACAGCCATTTTGACTTCCACCACATAAAAATGTGTATTTGCGATCTATTTGTCGTCAATCGAGGTTGCCACCAGTTAAAAATATCGAGCGTTTGAGGCCAGGTAGAAAAGGTATATTAGAAACTATATAAAAGGTGGGTTCTTTACCTGTTCGGCTGGTAAGGGTCCAAATATTTTACGAGTTGAATTGTGTTTATTTTATTTCATCTGTTAAATTATAATTTTCTCATAACGACTTAAAATATTTGTTTGAAAAATTAATTTTGTGTCATTCCATTTCAAATCACTCAATTTTGGAGCAAAAAAAAATTTGGATGGACCTCCGATTTGTCTGAAAATTGGTATATAGCTTCTGCGGGACGTAAAAATAAGATATTTAAGGTCAAAAAATCTTCTTCTTTTTTTCTCAAAATGTTATTTTATTCGATTTTACAGTGATTTGGGGTTTATTTATACAAATTTCCATTTTCTCTCGTAAAGTATCAATGGAAAACATAATATTTTAATAGAAGGGACTCAAAAATGTCATTATATGGCATTATAACAAGTTACTTTGATTCAAAACAAGCTTTTGATCAAATTTTATAGTGTAGAAAACGTTAAAATACCGTTTTTTTTACATTTTTCTCCATTCCCAAAATGCATCATAATCGATTTGGCTGAAAATTTGCCCACAGATAGACAAAACATAGGACTTTAAGTGGTCATAAGGATTTGAATTATACTACAATACCCAAAAAGTTACATGCAATATTATAGTCAAAAATATAGGCGTCTACTGTAAGTAAAATTAACTCGAAAATATCGACCTCACGACAAAAATTGTTAAAAATAAATTGTAATAATTGTAAATACGATTTATTTGGAACAATTTCAGTTCCTTCCATTTTTGTGGAAAAGTTAAAAATGGCGGAGATATTGAGCAAAACAGGTTCTCCTTTAAAATCAAGATGGCCGCTAACGTAACGGAGGAATTCATTCGCGATTTTAAATTTAGGCTACTATTGACTCCCCTAAAGATCAGAAAAATAAAGTTTTGTGCAGCTTGGCATTCAAGGTCAAATGCTATCCCGACTGGACTAATATATACTTTTGAGTATGATATTAACGCATGTAACTTTTTTGGTATTGTAATATAATTCAAATCCTTCTAACCACTTAAAGTCCTATCTTTTAGCTATCTGCGGGCAAATTTTTAGCCAAATCGATGATGATGTATTTTGGGAATGGAGAAAAATGTAAAAAACGGTATTTTAACGTTTTTTACACTATAAAATTTGATCAAAATCTTGTTTTGATTCAAAATAACTTGTTATAATGCCATATAATGACATTTTTGAGTAATTTCTATTAAAATATTATGTTTTTCATTGATACTTTACGACAGAAAATGCAAATTTGTTTAAATAAACACCAAATCACTGTAAAATCGCATAAAATAACATTTTGAGAAAAAAAGAAGAAGAAGATTTTTTGACCTTAAATATCTTCTTTTTACGTCCCGCAGAAGCTATATACCAATTTTCAGACAAATCGGAGATCCAAATTTTTTTGCCTGAGTGATTTGACATGGAATGTACCTTTTACATTTTCATTTAATTTACTTACGGTTTTTGTTCAGAATTTTGAAGAAACGCTTGGTTTGACATAAAATTTGGGACACGCATAGCTAATATGTTAAAGAAAAAAAGTGATATCCTGCCGATATGTGCTTTTGATCTGGAGGTGTTTCGTCCGTTATCGGGGATGAAAACAAATACGTTCAAATAAGTCCGGAATTGGATAAACTGACTAATTCTAAGCAACTTCTATTTTATAGAGTTTTTCACTAAGTCAATACTTTTAGAGATATTTGCGAGTGAATATGTTCATTTTTCAACAAAAAAAAAACACGTTTTTAGACGGTTTTTCGCAAATAACTCAAAAAGTAGGTACCTACTTTATTGAAAAAAAAAAAAATTAGCAAATAGCAAATATAGCTTATAGAAAAGTGAAAAAATGGTATATGTGTCAGGTCTGTAGACCCAGTAGAAGCAGAGTTATTGCTAAGCTTTGTTTTAAAACCAAGAGGAGTAGGTAAACTAACCCTAATAGCACACGACGTCCTCTGGACGTCGAAAATAGGTCCATTTTTGGTCTTAACGTCCATGGACTATAAATGGACGTCCTTTGGACGTCCGGCGTTGGACGTCCTTCGGTGGACTAAATATGTACGTCCTTCGGACGTCCGACGTTGGACGTCCTTCGGTGGACTAAACATGTACGTCCTTCGGACGTCCGATGTTGGACGTCCTTCGGGTGGAATAAATATGAACGTCCTTTGGACGTCCGTACTGGACGAAATACGGACGTTTGCTGATCGTCCATATTCGACATATTATACGAATTACGGGATAAAATAGCAAAATAATTCAATAAAATATTAACTTAATTATGTTAATAAAATAGTTTACATCGAAAAGATAATTATATTTAATTCAAAATTGCACAGTTTAATATTCTAAACATGTTTTTGTTTTTTTTTGTAAAGTGTGAAAATCTTATTTGTAAATTATTTGTTACAATGTTTTATTATTCTAGTTACCAAGATGACATAAGTTTAAAATATAATTTTTATCAATGTATCTGTACTAAAAATGAATCTTAAGAGCATCTTTTTGAAGTTGAATATACGTGGCCGTGCCCAAAATAGGTCCAGTCTTAGTCCTAATGTCTATGGACTATAAATGGATGTCCTTTGGACGTCCGACGTTGGACGTACTTCGGGTGGAATAAATATGAATACGGTGGACTAAATATGTACGTCCTTCGGACTTCCGATGGTGGACGTCCGATGGTGGAATAAATACGAACGTCCTTTGGACGTCCGTACTGGACGAAATACGGACTTTTTGTGGACGTCTGAAAATCACCCCCACTACTTGGTTCCTCTGTTCACAAAACTATAACGATAGGCGATAGATTTTCGATTCACCCACCGATATCAGTTCGAAGTTGGAGAGTTGATCTCTCAGTCGTTGTCGTCGTTAGGGCTCCCGCGTAGAGTTTTATTCGTTAACCACTGATTTTCATAATGTAAGAAATTATATTATATACGAATTAAAGTATAATATACTTATACATATACTATATATTACGTAAAACTATGAAGAGGCTGTTTCACAACATAACACAGAGTCCGACCGCCTCATCGGGCCATTTAGAGCATCAATGCATAAGCCCATCCAATGGATTATTATGTGCCCCTTTGACATAGGCGCACAACATTTTAATCTACCACCCTGAGGATTCCTGCTCCTGGAGTTTTTCTGAAGTGCCGAAACAGTCTATGTTCCTGATTCCTCGATCAGATGAGGAGTTTTCGGAGCCATCAACCCCAGACAGCTACTGGAGCTCCACGTTGCAGCCAGTCACTTCTTGGTAAGTGAACGCCAAAGAGGAAGCATTCAGACTCTGCTGCTACCACCGTCTGGACATAGCCTATCGATCCCTGATGGCCTAGAGGACAAACTCACCGAGAATGATGGAAAAAACCACCAGCCAGGACAACTGGTATCCAAACATTGGTATTATTTACGTTTTTTATTACATTTACATATTTTTTCATGCTCTTTGATATATATTTCTTATTCTTTCTGGTATATTTTTCATACATTTTTCAATCTTATGGGTGTTTGGTAAAAAATAGGCCATAGCTTAACCTTGGATTACTGAGCTTAAAATAGGTCGATTTAAGCTAACTTACTTTAGTACGAAAGATGATAATAACCGAAATACAGGGTGTCAAATTTAAACTTTTATTTTATTCTTGATTATTTCCTGGGCAATACATCAATTTTGGTGTTGAATTTAGATTTCTTGTCCCAAAAAAACCCCGCTTACCAAATTTCGTGATATTATCCCATGCTTGTTAGGAAATATTCAAGAATAAATAAAATAAAAGTTTAAATTTGACACCTTGTATTTCGGTTATTATCAACTTTAGTACTAACGTAAGTTAACTTAAATCGACCTATTTTACCCTCCGAAATCTAAGGTTAATCTATGGCCTATTCTATACCAAACACTCTGTATAAGTACATATTTGTATTCTAGCCCATCTTTTTGATTTTCTATAAAGTATAGACTTCCTTGAATTTTGAATTACAATTGTTAAAGGAAAGTTTCGCTACCGCGGTCGCCTTTTGTTCGTCTTAACTTATTACCTTTACCCATACCGGTTCTTTTGTCAAACAGATTGGGTTGGTTATTGTACCTAGTAAGCAAAAAGTATTTATCTCAGTATTTTATAATCTATTTATAATATTGAATTATCTAAAGACAGAAAGCGAAGGCGGATGAAAAAAAATTAGACAAAAGTTGAATGATTATTATAATATTATAATATAATATTACACTATACAGTGAGCACGTAAAGGTTGGAATAAATTCATTTTCTCGAGAATGGACTATTTTGGAAAAAAATCCTGAAACATGTCAATTTTTATTTTTAAATTACGACTTTTTGGCATATATATTATACTAGTGACGTCACCCATCTGGGCGTGATGACGTCATCGATGAATTTTTTAAATGAAAATAGGGATCGTATAATAGCTCATTTGAAAGGTAATTCAATTCTCTATTCAGTAATATAAACATTAACATAATTATTTATACAGGGTGTCCAAAAAAATTTTTTTGAATTAATTTAATTGACATAAAAAGAAGAATATGTGCGTAATTTATTTAATTCAAAATACATTTTACTGCTATCAGAAGACAACAAAAAATGTTTATTTGGCAAATAAATATTGTTTTTTGCTTAAATTCAATATTAAAGCAGCCACCCACCAGCCTCGTGACAGTTTGAATATTTAATTTAAGCGAAAAGCCATGAATATTTTTCAAATAAACATTTTTTTGTTTTCTGAGAGCAGTAAAATGTATTTTGAATTAAATAAATTACATACATTCTTCTTTCCATGTCAATTAATTTAATCAAAAAAAAATTTTTGGACACCCTGTATAAATAATTATGTTAATGTTTATATTACTGAATAGAGAATTGAATAACCTTTCAAATAAGCTATCACACGACTCCTATTCTCATTTAAAAAAATCATCGATGACGTCATAACGCCCAGATGGGTGACGTCACTAGTATGATATATATGCCAAAAAGTCGTAATTTAAAAACAAAAATTGACCTGTTTCGGGATTTTTCTCCAAAATCCTCCATTCTCAAAAAAAAATGAATTTATTCCAACCTTTACGTGCTCTCTGTATAATAAGTATACATAGATAGAATATCTTCTTTTTAAGAAATTGTCCATTATCTCCAAATGAGCAAGGTGTCGATTTGAAATAATATGTATATGTAAGTATAATATACAGCCCATTACGTACCACCTTAAAAATTGAGCATTTTTGATGTCTCGAATTTCCTAAACCAGTTGTCCCATCTAAGTGATTTTTTTTATAATATTATAGCCTAGGCTATAGGTTACCTCCTTAAGCTTGTCATGCACGGGGAGCTATATACTGTAATATATATTATATCACATAGCTCTCTATAGTAATGAGTGAGCCTGCACACACGGAACTATTAGTTCCGTATCTCCAGGCTCACTAATTACTATAGGGAATCATATGATATAATATACATAATATATTACAGTATAGCTCCCCGTTCATGACAAGCTTAAGGAGGTAACCTTGTAGCCTAGGCTATAATATTATAAAAAAAATCACTGAGATTGGACAACAGGTTTAGGAAATTCGAGACATCAAAAATGCATCATTTTAAGGTGGTGCGTTAATTTCTTGGAGAAGTGTAATTGTAATTTAATGTAAATAATGTAATATCCAATAATTGTAATTTAATATAAGATGTAATATAAGTTCCTTAAAAAATATATTTTTTATTTCCCACAATACATTCTCCACAGGTCTAAATATCGTCGCTAGACGTCCACCGAACGTCCTCTCAGGACGTTAGATGGACGTTCGGCAGCACGACATTGGACCAAACTGGGACGTCCTATGAAGGTCCAATTGACGTCCACCGAACGTCCCCTCGGACTTTAGGTGGACGTCCATTGGACGTTAGATGGACGTCCATTGGACGTTTGACAACGAGGCATTTGGACCAAACTAGGACGTCCTGTTAAGGTCCAATTTACGTCCCCTAGGACGTCCGATTAAGGTCCAATTTACGTCCGATTAAGGTACAATTTACGTTCGATTAACGTCCAATTTACGTCCGATTAAGGTCCAATTTAGGTCCCCTCGGACGTTAGGTGGACGTCCATTGGACATTTGGCAATGTGGCTTTGGACCAAACTAGGACGTCCTGTTAAGGTCCAATTTACGTCCCCTAGGACGTCCGATTAAGGTCCAATTTACGTCCGATTAAAGTCCAATTTACGTCCCCTCGGACCTTAGATGGACGTCCAATGGACGTTCGGTAGCGCGACATTTGGACCAAAATAGGACGTATAAAGGACGTTCCTCGGACGTAAACGGACGTCCTTAAAGTCCGTGAAGGACGTCCTATGGACGTCCATTGGACGTCCTTGTGCTATTAGGGTAAAAAGACAGATTCACACCCAAGAAAGTCACTAGAAATATCTTCAGATACATCTTCTTTTTTGGTTGATCATATCGGCCTTTGACGGTAATATTGACTAAAAATCTAAAAATAAAAGGAATAACGCAGAAAATGCAAAAATCGCTGATAAAATAAATAAACTAACCTATGAAATGCCAATAGTGTTAAAATTTTATAAATGTCATTATTGTCAAAATTTGATATGAGTAAAATTGCCTGAGGTTGTACCAATTACAAACAAGGTTTACGGCGCGGGAAATTTGAATTACTCCTCTTGGTTTAAAAACAGACTATAGTGAAAAATAAGCTCTTATATGTCAAATTCCAAATCGAATACTTTAACGTGAAATAAAAAAATGAAACACTTTTCTGGGAAAACTTATTACAACTTTTTAACGTGTTTAAGAAAACGTTTATTTTTATTTTTTTAAAAAGTTTCTAGCAGCAAGAGTAAGCAAGTTACGCTCAAAATACAGTTGTTCCTTATTTTTTGGTTAAAAATATCGTAAAAATCTCCCTCTAATTAACAGCCCAAATGGAATTAATCGTTACCACTTCACAAGTAACTTTATGTATTGTTTGTGTTTGTAAGTTTCATCAGTTCAAAGTGCTTATTTGTGAAAAAATTTGGTTTTAAAGTAAATTTTAAATCATTAATTTTGAAAAAAAAGACTTTTTTCAAAATAACTTAAAAATTATTAGTGATACCAAATATCTTAAAGAGTAAAAAATGTAGGTTTTGCTTTTTTAAATATTTGGGATTTTTTGATTTTCTGGAAGACAAAAATTGGTTAAGATATGGCTGTTTAAAATTTGCATATACATACTCGTGACTAGTGATTCGTTAGAGCCCTTTCAACAAAACCCCTTTCAAAAATAAGCATTTTTAACCAATGCAACTTACAGATCATATACAGGGTGTCCCCGAAAATAGTGCGTTCCTTAAAGGTATAGATAGAAAGCACAATGTAGAGCAAAAAATTCTTATAATATTTTCAGCCGTTTAAAACTTTTATAGTACAAAATTTGCTTAGAATTAGAATTAGTCAGTTTATCCACTCCCGGACTTATTTTGAACGTATGTTTTTTCACCCCCAAGAAGGGGTGAAAGTCACATCCAGGGCAAGAGAACATATCGGCATAATCTCATTTTTTTCTTTGGCATCTTAGCTACGTGTGTGCCAAATTTCATGTCAATCCAAGCGGTTCTTTAAAATCTGGAGGTTTTGCGATATTTTACCGTGAGTGAATGGAATGATTGCCGTTGTCACTTTTAGATAAGAAGTCATTATCACAATGACATAGTCAGGTTAACTGAATTATATAATTATTGTTTTTATTATTAAATGTGAAAACCTAGAATTATCCATGTCTGTCCGTCAATAAACACAACTCCTCTGTTAGTAGGACAGAAAGAATGACAAATAAGGTGTCAAATGAAAGCCTATAACCAAAATATGATATTTTATGTGAGAAGTTTGACCTCGGACTGGCTGTTCCAGAGTTGCAACCGAAAGTACTGTTTTAAATTCGTCGAAATAGTACAAACTATTATTCAACGCGACTAAGAAAGACCAGAACAAATACATACTTCCGGTTTCATGCCTGTCTGTTCGTCCATGTCTGTCGGTGAACAAAATTCATCCGTCATATCAACTGACAAAAAGTTACACGAAGAGTTCAAATATCGACTGCCGGTTCAACTTCCGGTCACCTTGGGTGAAAAATTAGAACTTACGATGTCCAATTGCTTGTTACAATTTTTTTATAAGTGTTCTACTCTATCTATTCTGACTTTTTCTATAACTTACTTAGATCACATATAATTTAATACAGTTTTGATGTCAGGGTCTTCAAATTTATGTGGTGAGTTCCGGTATGTGATGAATGAAAAACGACTCTATAAACAGAAGAAAAAAGCGTTCTTTAAAGTGTTCTCAAGGCCTAAGGCAATACATCGACTCACAAGAGCGTTGTCACAGTAGCAAAAATTCGAGTTGGGGTTCGAATTACTTCCTCATGCGGCTTAGTCTCCTGACTTGGCCCCCTCCGATTATTAAGTGTTCCCAAATCTGAAGAAATGACTCGTAAATAAAAAAATCAGCTGAGATAATTGAAGAAAAAAATAACTATTTTTCAGAGCTTTCAGAATCGTATTATGCGCACGGCATCGACATAAAAAATTTGTAAAACCGTTAAAATCGCTGTATTGAACATATTGAATAAAATTAAAGAATTTTCATGAAAACATGTTTTTCATGAAAATATGTCTACTTTTATAGGACGCACTTCAGCAGTTCACAAAAAAAGCTTACAGACTTTCTAATGCTTTATGCTAAGTAGCAAAAATAAAAAAAAATTTTATTACTCATGAAGAAGATCAAGCAGCTAAATTTAAAGTAATATCATTAGATGGCATATAAATAGATATGGAATAATGGAATAGAAGTTGATATCCACTTCTGAACCCACCTCAGAAGAAGTGGACGAAATAGAGTAATTGGGAGTCATTCAAAGGTCACCTGAGCACTCAGAACCTAGTACCAGTGCATGCAGCTGCGATAATATTAAAGAGAAATCCGACAAAAGAATTGAGAGGGAACTCTGGACCAAATATCAAAAACCAGTGTAACCTAACACTTCCAGCTTCATATTAATAATAGAAAATCACCGAAAGACAAATATGTAATGTAAAGAATTAATATCTCAATATTCCAGTCTACTAAACAATAACGACTGGAAAAACATTAAAGTCTTTATTCAAGTCGTATATTCAAAAAATAAGACAAGTAGAGTAATAAATGGATAATTAAAAATTGCAAGAAACAGTGCAAGAAAATTATTTAATAGACCCGAAGACAAAACAAAAATTAATGTGCTAAATAAAAGTATTGATTCGTTACTGCAGAACTAGAACTGTTATATGGAGCTATACTAGTCTGGATCGGTGTAAATTAAATGAGAAAGAAAATAATATAATGAACACACTTTAAGAGCAGATAGAGAAAATATATGGATTATCAGAAGGTTCAAACGGCAGAATTATCAACGATAAACAAGAAACAGTCAACGAGATAATGATTCTGGACCAACTGTTTTATTATAAATTGGGGGTACGGAATTTTCGTTTTTACGAAATAGATGCGAATTTCGGCGAAATTTTGAACATAAATGCGATAAATGTGAAATATGGAGTTTTTGTTTATTTCCGCGAAATACCTGCAGGTGCCCAACTCGCCCGTAAATAAGTAGGTAGTTACGTAGTAAATAAGGCATGGAAAGATTTTACGGAAAGTTTTCTATTGTACATAATTTTTGAAAGGTTGTTTATTTTTCTAACACGTGTTGAAACAGAAGGAACTTTCATTGTTCACCATTAAATAGATAAAGATAAGATAAGGAATTGATATTTTTCAATGTTGATTCTTTGAGAAATATAAATAATCTGACTGTTGTTATCTGCATTTCGGTCTTTTGTATTGGTAAAAATCTAAGTAGGAATAAAAGTCGGCTAATTCTTATTTTCTAAACATATAAATTAG